>NC_088422.1:93645596-93725596 GCF_034236695.1 Oncorhynchus nerka
GCTGCCAACACTAACCCAAACACACAGACAGACCATGGAGGAGAGGCTTGTTCTTGTCATTCTCACTTCAGCCGTGAGGGAACACATTTATGCTTTAGCCTACTGACACTGAAAAGAAAAACATTGAGTAAAATACTTCCCCTTTTCATGCTGAGCTGCTGAGTGAGAAAATAAAGAATATGTGTACAATAAAACCACGAACTAGCTAAGTTAGGTGATTCATTTAGCGCGTAATGTTTTAGGAGTCTTTATGTACATTGTGATTGAAACAATTGATCCGTAGTAGCCACAGTTAGAACAACACAGCACATGTGCAGCTCCTGTTAGAATCTGAGCCGTCACCGCCATGGCGTGCCGATGTAATGCACCAGGGCACGTCTAGCATGTACATGACAATGCCATAACCTCAGAGGCTAACCACAGTTTGTCCTCCCGTTGAAGTGTGTTTCATTGGGTCTGATACAGGGAGTTCCAGGGAGTTGTTCCACACTGGTACAGAAATGGTTCCTCTACTAACCACCGTGAGCCAGACCACTGCGATCTGAAACCCCACCACAATACACAGTGGGTTACCAACACTGAACATAAACACGGTACTTTCCTCATCTCTTGTCAGAAGTTGGCTTTCTCTCGTTTCTCTTAGTTTTTTTTACTAGTCCTTGGCGGGGATCTTCCGACCGCAACATTCTAGCACATTTCTACATACTCACAATTCACTCTTTTGAAATAAGCAATGGTGGCCGTACTGAGTTAAACTACCTCCTGGAGTCTTGGGCTGAACCAGAGCCCGTAGGTCAGAGAGGGAGAAAGAAAGGCAGAGACACACATGAGAGAACACTTCTTCTCTGTGCTCTGTGGGGAGCCGACGGATGACTTCCTGTAGCTGATGACAATGCGGCCGTCGGTCCCCTTCTGTCGCAATTAATTTCTGCTGCTGCCAACACAACAACACAAGCTTGGTGTGGCGCCGCAACGTTAGCTCAATGCATTAATTAGCCCAGCGCCATTAGCAGACAAATAAGGAGAATCAGAGGCACTTAATCAGCACATGATGTCCCTCTTCAGAGTAATTGAACAAGTGTTGCTGTCATGGGGCCCTGATTGGAGCTATGGCCATGGCTAACGACGCTGCATGCTAGCTCCATTAGCGATTAGTACCTGGGTGAAGGGTAGCACTGAAAGGCTAGAGAAGCAGGAGGAAATGTTTGTTTACAGCCTCTTCCAGAGAGAGAGAGAGAGAGATGTTATTAACTACCATAGCAACTAATGGGTACGCTGCGGGAGCAATTAGCCACATAGTTGGGTAGAGACGTGGAAAAGAACACGCTGCTCAGACAGGCTAACTACACACTCCAGAGGAATCCTAACATCTTATTTGAAAGTGCTTTAGGTTGTGGGCTACACATGTTTGAACTGAAAATATTTATCAGAAACCTGCGAAAATGTTTCCAACAGGTAAGAGCGAGACACAAAATGGTAGGTCTCAACACTGTATCACCTGGTTTTCTCAATACTTATAGCCACTAAGCACTACAGTACCTCAAAGGAAACATTCAGTCAAATCATCAAAATAATTATCTTGTTTTGTCTCATAAATGACATGTAACAAAGGCGGAAATAGAAACCCTGTATTTTAACATGTTGCGTTTCATTTTCTGTAGCTCAGTTGGTAGAGCATGGTACTTGTAATGCCTGAATAGTGGGTTCGAATCCCGGGACCACCCTTAACAAAAATGTATTCACGAATGACTGTAGCTTTGGATAAAAGTGTCTGCTAAATGGCACCTATTATTAAAGAGAGGACATGGCTTGAGCTGGTGGAATGGGTGTCAGCGGCATGTGGTACTCAGTGGGAACTCAGAACACATAATTACCTCTCAGAGGCTGCTACCTGGCAGATGTAGCGATAACACGTGGTTGCTTTCAAACATTCCAATGGCAACACCCTTGTTAACTTAAAGGACATAGAAGGTCACATTACAAACCATATTTATGGTTGTTGTAGACACACGTTGGTCTTTTTCCAGGATACTGTTTTTTTTCCTGCTTACCATAATAATGTTTTGCTAGCAACTAATAGTGTAAACTTTCTTTCTTTTATTCATGTATGCTAAGTAATAATATTAATGTCAGTCACAGTAATAATTTCACACTCATTTTGTAATTATACAATGACACTAAACCAGACGATGGTTGCCATGGCATTAATATGTGAGCCATACTGCCATGTGGTGTAGACAGTGGCCATATTGTGTTCCCTAGCTATCTGTTACTTCTCCCCAGACATTGGCCATATTGTGTTTCCTAGCTATCTGTTACTTCTACCCAGACAGTGGCCATATTGTGTTCCCTAGCTATCTGTTACTTCTACCCAGACAGTGGCCATATTGTGTTCCCTAGCTATCTGTTACTTTTCCCCAGACAGTGGCCATATTGTGTTCCCTAGCTATCTGTTACTTCTCCCCAGACATTGGCCATATTGTGTTTCCTAGCTATCTGTTACTTCTACCCAGACAGTGGCCATATTGTGTTCCCTAGCTATCTGTTACTTCTACCCAGACAGTGGCCATATTGTGTTCCCTAGCTATCTGTTACTTCTACCCAGACAGTGGCCATATTGTGTTCCCTAGCTATCTGTTACTTCTACCAAGACAGTGGCCATATTGTGTTCCCTAGCTATCTGTTACTTCTACCCAGACAGTGGCCATATTGTGTTCCCTAGCTATCTGTTACTTCTACCAAGACAGTGGCCATATTGTGTTCCCTAGCTATCTGTTACTTCTACCCAGACAGTGGCCATATTGTGTTCCCTAGCTATCTGTTACTTCTACCCAGATAGTGGCCATATTGTGTTCCCTAGCTACCTGTTACTTCTACCAAGACAGTGGCCATATTGTGTTCCCTAGCTATCTGTTACTTCTACCCAGACAGTGGCCATATTGTGTTCCCTAGCTATCTGTTACTTCTACCCAGATAGTGGCCATATTGTGTTCCCTAGCTACCTGTTACTTCTACCAAGACAGTGGCCATATTGTGTTCCCTAGCTATCTGTTACTTCTACCCAGACAGTGGCCATATTGTGTTCCCTAGCTATCTGTTACGTCTACCCAGACAGTGGCCATATTGTGTTCCCTAGCTATCTGTTACTTCTACCCAGACAGTGGCCATATTGTGTTCCCTAGCTATCTGTTACTTCTACCCAGACAGTGGCCATATTGTGTTCCCTAGCTATCTGTTACTTCTACCCAGACAGTGGCCATATTGTGTTCCCTAGATATCTGTTACTTCTACCAAGACAGTGGCCATATTGTGTTCCCTAGCTATCTGTTACTTCTACCCAGACAGTGGCCATATTGTGTTCCCTAGCTATCTGTTACTTCTACCAAGACAGTGGCCATATTGTGTTCCCTAGCTATCTGTTACTTCTACCCAGACAGTGGCCATATTGTGTTCCCTAGCTATCTGTTACTTCTACCCAGATAGTGGCCATATTGTGTTCCCTAGCTACCTGTTACTTCTACCAAGACAGTGGCCATATTGTGTTCCCTAGCTATCTGTTACTTCTACCCAGACAGTGGCCATATTGTGTTCCCTAGCTATCTGTTACTTCTACCCAGATAGTGGCCATATTGTGTTCCCTAGCTACCTGTTACTTCTACCAAGACAGTGGCCATATTGTGTTCCCTAGCTATCTGTTACTTCTACCCAGACAGTGGCCATATTGTGTTCCCTAGCTATCTGTTACTTCTACCCAGACAGTGGCCATATTGTGTTCCCTAGCTATCTGTTACTTCTACCAAGACAGTGGCCATATTGTGTTCCCTAGCTATCTGTTACTTCTACCCAGAATGTGAAGAATTCTGCCAAGCGTTATATGACTGATCAGATCTGAGCTCATCTTCATGTTTGATTGTCTCCTTTACAGCCACTGACTCCTGGCACGTCAACCATCTCACGGGAAAAAGAAACCAGCAAGTCTTTAAAGAGGGCTATTGTTGAAGGATTTAAAACATCACAACACTAAGGTACGTCTCACACCTTGTTCATGGAGAACGTCTGGAAGGTGGAAGGAAAACGCCTCGGGACAATTCTCTGTGTTCACTCAGTATGCTGTGGTTTGAGGTTGTTACTGTACTCGTTAATGGATAGATAGATCGATAGATAAAACCCACTCCCTGATCTCAGCCGACATCAAGGTGTAGCAGTGAACCAGGTTAGTAGAGGCTACAGAAGAGGGTGTCATGGTTGAATTACACTACAGTCACATACTGTTGCATTCTGTGCTGGTTAAAAACACTGACAAGGCAAGACAGGCCCACATAAATACATTTCCTGCCCTGTTGCTTTAGGCTCTGCCCCCAACTGTCTGCTGACTCACCGGATAAAGAACTAAACTCTCCTTTTGTTTTTCTGACAGAGCAAACCCCTTGGGCTTAGAAACTCACTACCTTTTTAAGGTGAAGACGGACACATTACATGACTGACAGACACACGGACAGTTTGGCAGGAGGCAGTATTGAACGCAGTAATAACAGTTCTTAAAGTTGGAGTCGCTCAGCCTGTTTTTATTTTCACAAGCTGCTATTAAGTAGATGTGATGTTCATGCTCCTGGGTGTGTTATTGTCAGTCGTTGAACTGTATCCAGGAGAGGTAAACAGTAGGTTCATGAGATGTTTTGTAGTGATGTCATGTCTCATAACTGTTTCCAGGAGAGGTAAACAGTAGGTTCATGAGATGTTTTGTAGTGATGTCATGTCTCATAACTGTATCCAGGAGAGGTAAACAGTAGGTTCATGAGATGTTTTGTAGTGATGTCATGTCTCATAACTGTATCCAGGAGAGGTAAACAGTAGGTTCATGAGATGTTTTGTAGTGATGTTATGTCTCATAACTGTTTCCAGGAGAGGCAAACAGTAGGTTCATGAGATGTTTTGTAGTGATGTCATGTCTCATAACTGTATCCAGGAGAGGTAAACAGTAGGTTCATGAGATGTTTTGTAGTGATGTCATGTCTCATAACTGTTTCCAGGAGAGGTAAACAGTAGGTTCATGAGATGTTTTGTAGTGATGTTATGTCATGTCTCATAACTGTATCCAGGAGAGGTAAACTAGGTTCATAACTGTATGATGTTATGTCAGGAGAGGGTAAACAGTAGGTTCATGAGATGTTTTGTAGTGATGTTATGTCATGTCTCATAACTGTATCCAGGAGAGGTAAACAGTGAGATGTTTTGTAGTGATGTTATGTCATGTCTCATAACTGTATCCAGGAGAGGTAAACAGTAGGTTCATGAGATGTTTTGTAGTGATGTCATGTCTCATAACTGTATCCAGGAGAGGTAAACAGTAGGTTCAAGAGATGTTTTGTAGTGATGTCATGTCTCATAACTGTATCCAGGAGAGGTAAACAGTAGGTTCATAAACTGTATCCAGGAGAGGTAAACAGTAGGTTCATGAGATGTTTTGTAGTGATGTTATGTCATGTCTCATAACTGTATCCAGGAGAGGTAAACAGTAGGTTCATGAGATGTTTTGTAGTGATGTCATGTCTCATAACTGTATCCAGGAGAGGTAAACAGTAGGTTCATGAGATGTTTTGTAGTGATGTCATGTCTCATAACTGTATCCAGGAGAGGTAAACAGTAGGTTCATGAGATGTTTTGTAGTGATGTCATGTCTCATAACTGTAACCAGGAGAGGTAAACAGTAGGTTCATGAGATGTTTTGTAGTGATGTCATGTCTCATAACTGTATCCAGGAGAGGTAAACAGTAGGTTCATGAGATGTTTTGTAGTGATGTCATGTCTCATAACAGTTTTCATTGGATTGGACTGGTTTGTGGGGTTGGTTTGTAGTGATGTCATGTCTCATAACAGTTTTCATTGGATTGGACTGGTTTGTGGGGTTGGTTTGTAGTGATGTCATGTCTCATAACAGTTTTCATTGGATTGGACTGGTTTGTGGGGTTGGTTTGTAGTGATGTCATGTCTCATAACAGTTTTCATTGGATTGGACTGGTTTGTGGGGTTGGTTTGTAGTGATGTCATGTCTCATAACAGTTTTCATTGGATTGGACTGGTTTGTGGGGTTGGTTTGTAGTGATGTCATGTCTCATAACAGTTTTCATTGGATTGGACTGGTTTGTGGGGTTGGTTTGTAGTGATGTCATGTCTCATAACAGTTTTCATTGGATTGGACTGGTTTGTGGGGTTGGTTTGTAGTGATGTCATGTCTCATAACAGTTTTCATTGGATTGGACTGGTTTGTGGGGTTGGTTTGTAGTGATGTCATGTCTCATAACAGTTTTCATTGGATTGGACTGGTTTGTGGGGTTGGTTTGTAGTGATGTCATGTCTCATAACAGTTTTCATTGGATTGGACTGGTTTGTGGGGTTGGTTTGTAGTGATGTCATGTCTCATAACAGTTTTCATTGGATGGTATCCAGGAGAGGTAAACAGTTTTCATTGGATGGACTGTTTGTGGGGTTGGTTTGTAGTGATGTCATGTCTCATAACAGTTTTCATTGGATTGGACTGGTTTGTGGGGTTGGTTTGTAGTGATGTCATGTCTCATAACAGTTTTCATTGGATTGGACTGGTTTGTGGGGTTGGTTTGTAGTGATGTCATGTCTCATAACAGTTTTCATTGGATTGGACTGGTTTGTGGGGTTGGTTTGTAGTGATGTCATGTCTCATAACAGTTTTCATTGGATTGGACTGGTTTGTGGGGTTGGTTTGTAGTGATGTCATGTCTCATAACAGTTTTCATTGGATTGGACTGGTTTGTGGGGTTGGTTTGTAGTGATGTCATGTCTCATAACAGTTTTCATTGGATTGGACTGGTTTGTGGGTTTGGTTTGTAGTGATGTCATGTCTCATAACAGTTTTCATTGGATTGGACTGGTTTGTGGGGTTGGTTTGTAGTGATGTCATGTCTCATAACAGTTTTCATTGGATTGGACTGGTTTGTGGGGTTGGTTTGTAGTGATGTCATGTCTCATAACAGTTTTCATTGGATTGGACTGGTTTGTGGGGTTGGTTTGTAGTGATGTCATGTCTCATAACAGTTTTCATTGGATTGGACTGGTTTGTGGGGTTGGTTTGTAGTGATGTCATGTCTCATAACAGTTTTCATTGGATTGGACTGGTTTGTGGGGTTGGTTTGTAGTGATGTCATGTCTCATAACAGTTTTCATTGGATTAGACTGGTTTGTGGGTTTGGTTTGTAGTGATGTCATGTCTCATAACAGTTTTCATTGGATTGGACTGGTTTGTGGGGTTGGTTTGTAGTGATGTCATGTCTCATAACAGTTTTCATTGGATTAGACTGGTTTGTGGGTTTGGTTTGTTGACTGAAAAACCACAGGAATTGTTACAGGCTGTAACAATGTGCAAAAGCTGCATAAATGTTGGTTGAAGTAGGAAATCTATGTATATTTATATCCTTTGTTCTTCAGTCTGCGAATCTTGTTCACGAAACAATTGCACAGAATACTGTACCTAAAGCACATCTGTACATTTAGAGTTGAACATAAATGATCTCAGTTATCCGATATCTGACAGACTAACTGAAACTGTGTCATCTATATCTAAATAAATTAAAGTATTACAATAATCTGGTTCTACTGAAACAACAACAACCACGGAGACATATTATTATTATTATTTACATTTTTTTAATTGAACCTTTATTTAACAAGTCAGTTATGAACAAACTCTTATTTACAATGACGGCCTACCCCAGCCAAACCCTCCCCAAACCCGGACGACGCTGGGCCAATTGTGCGCCGTCCTATGTGACTCCCAATCACGGTCGTTTGTGATACAGCCTGGAATCGAACCAGGGTCTGTAGTGACGCCTGTAGCACTGAGATGCAACGCCATAGACCACTGCGCTACAGGGGAGCCCCCCACCTTTGTATTAAGGTATATACAAATTAAGGTGAACTGTCTTGTCCCTCCTTCACTCCCACCACAGGTGTTGCTGCTACTGAAAGCCCTGTAACCAGAGCCCCCGTTAAATCACCACTATGCCAGTAACCGTGCCAACCACACACCTGCTAATGCAAGCAGGACCACTTGGGGCCAGCTGACGTCACTCGCAGGCTATCGGGGATCAGTCACACCACGTTAAAACATCCCCTTTCCCAGGAACCACTAAAGGGGGGCCGTCGCTCCTATATTTACGCCTTCACACTGAGGGGGAAGGTCAGGAACTGTGGTTTTCAATAGGCATTTACAGGCAGCATGTGAGGCGGCCTACTCTCATTTAGAGGTCAGCCTCTCATGAATCACATGTAACCAGAGTGCTCACATGCAAGCGGCTTGGAGATAATGCAACATTTTTAATGGTAGAATTTATTGGAGTTAAATAAAGTTCATTGCAGAGAGATTTTGACATAATGTTCGAGAGTTTGAGAGGAGTAGAGAGAGTCTACAAAATAGATGCTTTATGAGCCTTAAAAGTACAGGAAGTGTATTGATGTGTCTTCACTTGTTTGTTTGTGTCTGTCTCTGATTGTGTGTCTGTGAGAGAGTAAATGAAAGGAGAAGAATGGAGAGAGGGAGAGAGTTTGTGTGTGTGTGTGTGTGTGTGTGTGTGTGTGTGTGTGTGTGTGTGTGTGTGTGTGTGTGTGTGTGTGTGTGTGTGTGTGTGTGTGTGTGTGTGTGTGTGTGTGTGTGTGTGTGTGTGTGTGCATGCTTGTGTAACTGGGTTTTTGTCAATTAGATTTTGTAACTGAGTGTATGTGTGTGTATGTGTTCGTAACTGTGTGTGTGTGTGTGTTTGTAGCTGTGTGTGTGTTCCTAACTGAGTGTGTGTGTTCCTAACTTGAGTGTGTGTATTCGTAGCTGTGTGTGTGTGTGTTCCTAACTGAGTGTGTGTATTCGTAGCTGTGTGTGTGTGTTCCTAACTGAGTGTGTGTATTCGTAGCTGTGTGTGTGTTCCTAACTGAGTGTGTGTATATGTAGCTGTGTGTGTGTGTTCCTAACTGAGTGTGTTTGTGTGTGTGTTCGTAGCTGTGTGTGTGTGTTCCTAACTGAGTGTGTGTGTTTGTAGCTGTGTGTGTGTGTTCCTAACTGAGTGTGTGTGTGTTCCTAACTGAGTGTGTGTATTCGTAGCTGTGTGTGTGTGTGTTCCTAACTGAGTGTGTGTATTCGTAGCTGTGTGTGTGTGTTCCTAACTGAGTGTGTGTATTTGCTCAGAGCAGCAGCAGCCGCTGTGTAGCTGTAGCCGTGTAGTATAATTAAGATCTCTCTGACAGCACAAATAGGAGGCATGAGACGTTTCCCAAGCTCCCCCTCAGCTGCTTCCATCTCTCTCTCTCTCTCTCTCTCTCTCTCTCTCTCTCTCTCTCTTCTCTTTCTCTTTCTTTCTCTCTCTCTTTCTCTCCCTCAATCTCTATCTCTCTCAATCTCTCTCTCTTTCTCAATCTCTCTCTCTCCCTCAATCTCTATCTCTCTCAATCTCTCTCTCTTTCTCAATCTCTCTCTCTTTCTCAATCTCTCTCTCTTTCTCAATCTCTCTCGCTCTCCCTCTGCGGTGCTGTCACAAGGCGGGACCACTGGGACCCTGCCGCTGGTATTTATAGCGCGCCAACCCGCCACACTAAGTG
The DNA here is from genome assembly GCF_034236695.1 of Oncorhynchus nerka. NCBI lineage: Eukaryota > Metazoa > Chordata > Actinopteri > Salmoniformes > Salmonidae > Oncorhynchus > Oncorhynchus nerka. Next base: position 93,655,212 of record NC_088422.1, read on the forward strand.
ATAGATGTCACCTTCACGCAGCCGCCTCCGGGGCACTGCACCAAGCCCCAAGCATCCTGCCCACAAACAAGCTGCAAGTTCTGTAGAGGAGAGGGTGGGAGAGAGAAGTGGGAGAGAGAGGGTGAGAGGGTGAGAGAGTGAGAGAGGGTGAGAGGGGGAGAGAGGTGGGAGGGGGAGAGAGGTGGTAGGGGGAGAGAGATGGGAGGGGGAGAGAGGTGGGAGAGAGGGGAGGGGGAGAGAGGTGGGAGGGGGAGAGAGGTGGGAGAGAGGGGAGGGGGAGAGAGATGGGAGGGGGAGAGAGGTGGTAGGGGGAGAGAGATGGTAGGGGGAGAGAGGTGGTAGGGGATGAGAGATGTGAGAAAGGGGGAGGGGGAGAGAGGTGGAGGGGGAGAGAGGTGGTAGGGGGAGAGAGGTGTGAGAGAGGGGGAGGGGGGGAGAGAGTGGTAGGGGGAGAGAGGTGTGAGAGAGGTGGGAGGGGGAGAGAGGTGGTAGGGGAGAGAGGTGTGAGAGAGGGGGAGGGGGAGAGAGGTGGTAGGGGGAGAGAGGTGTGAGAGAGGGGGAGGGGGAGAGAGATGGTAGGGGGGAGAGAGGGAGGAAAGAAAAACAACAAACAACAACAAACATCTAGCAAGTTAAATCAACACTGTTCCATCCTTACCTGCCTGCTGACTGGCTCGTCCTCTCAGAGTCAAGCCACACGCTAATTAAAACAACACTGTTCCATCCTTACCTGCCTGCTGACTGGCTCGTTCTCTCAGAGTCAAGCCACACGCTAATTAAAACAACACTGTTCCATCCTTACCTGCCTGCTGACTGGCTCGTCCTCTCAGAGTCAAGCCACACGCTAATTAAAACAACACTGTTCCATCCTTACCTGCCTGCTGACTGGCTCGTCCTCTCAGAGTCAAGCCACACGCTAATTAAAACAACAGTGGAGCGGGGCCAGCTTGTTACGTTGCTTCTCACCTCCTCTCCTGGAGAGAGGATCGTTTTTAGACAGAGCAATTAGTGGGAGGGGAAGGCAGGAAGAGGCTGGGGGAGCTATCCGGGGTCGTCTCCTGGGGAAACAGCAGAGTGGGATTGTGGGTGATACGGAGGAGAAGGGGGGAGAGGATGTATGTGGGCATGCATAGTGTGAATACACAGAAGTAAACATTTATATACAATGACTTGAACATACTGTACACACATACAGTAGACACATATCGCACACACACACACACACACACACACACACACACACACACACACACACACACACACACACACACACACACACACACACACACACACACACACACACACACACACACACACACACACACACACACACACACACATACATTTATACCCTGTTATACACCAGCTTTGTGTGCACCGACAGAGCCAACCCCACAGCTACTGTCACTGTTGGCGAACATCATCCCCTGACATTTTCAATCGTCCTCTTTGAGCGATATATTTTTGGCCCAAATGTTAGAACTGTCCTTTGAAGTAAACTGCAAGTGCAATTCAGGTCCGTGTCTGACAAGGTGAATAAGCTTGTCAGGCCTGGAGTTGAGAGGAAAAGGATTTGTCTGAGAACCAGGCTCGGGCCTGGAGTTGAGAGGAAAAGGATTTGTCTGAGAACCAGGCTCGGGCCTGGAGTTGAGAGGAGAAGCATTTGTCTGAGAACCAGGCTCGGGCCTGGAGTTGAGAGGAAAAGGATTTGTCTGAGAACCCGGCTCGGGCCTGGAGTTGAGAGGAAAAGGATTTGTCTGAGAACCAGGCTCGGGCCTGGAGTTGAGAGGAAAAGGATTTGTCTGAGAACCAGGCTCGGGCCTGGAGTTGAGAGGAAAAGGATTTGTCTGAGAACCAGGCTCGGGCCTGGAGTTGAGAGGAGAAGGATTTGTCTGAGAACCAGACTCGGGCCTGGAGTTGAGAGGAGAAGGATTTGTCTGAGAACCAGGCTCGGGCCTGGAGTTGAGAGGAAAAGGATTTGTCTGAGAACCCGGCTCGGGCCTGGAGTTGAGAGGAAAAGGATTTGTCTGAGAACCCGGCTCGGGCCTGGAGTTGAGAGGAAAAGGATTTGTCTGAGAACCAGGCTCGGGCCTGGAGTTGAGAGGAAAAGGATTTGTCTGAGAACCAGGCTCGGGCCTGGAGTTGAGAGGAAAAGGATTTGTCTGAGAACCAGGCTCGGGCCTGGAGTTGAGAGGAAAAGGATGTGTCTGAGAACCAGGCTCGGGCCTGGAGTTGAGAGGAGAAGGATTTGTCTGAGAACCAGACTCGGGCCTGGAGTTGAGAGGAGAAGGATTTGTCTGAGAACCAGGCTCGGGCCTGGAGTTGAGAGGAGAAGGATTTGTCTCGGCATAGTTCACATTTCCAACCTAATATTCTCTTACTCCACCATGAGAAGCTGCTCAAGCAGCCTGCAGTCAATCATGTAGCTAACCAATCAATAGCTGTGTTATTCATTGGGATTTCCAAGTCACAGCAACAACTTTACATTACAGATATTCAAGGTCTAATCGTTATTAGAACGAATATTACTTAATCATATCAATTCAAATGATATGGAAAGGTAACTTTAAACACAAACTATGAGTGCTCACCCAGGAACATATCAGTGTGCATCCACACATACTGTTCAATGTGTGCAACAGTAACATATCTCAGGAAGGACATTCACATATCTGGTAACACTGTGTGACTGTGTGTGCATGTGTGTGTTTGTGTGCCTGCGTGTGTGTGTGTGTGTGTGTCTGCGTGTGTGTGTCTGCGTGTGTGTGTGTGCCTGCGTGTGTGTGTGTGTCTGCGTGTGTGTGTGTCTGCGTGTGTGTGCCTGCGTGTGTGTGTGTGTCTGCGTGTGTGTGTGTGCCTGCGTGTGTGTGTGTGTCTGCGTGTGTGTGTGTCTGCGTGTGTGTGTGTGCCTGCGTGTGTGTGTGTGTCTGCGTGTGTGTGTGTGTCTGCGTGTGTGTGTGTGTGTGTGTCTGCGTGTGTGTGTTTTGCGTGCATCTCACACACAGTGACAAAATGGCCACTGAGCAGCTGAAATAAAACCCTGTCAGGATGAATGTGTTGACATTGCTTTAACTCAGCCTGATACACAACACCATCCCTCACTCCTTACCCTGGGAGAGGGGGAAGGAGAGAAGGGATGAGAGGAGGGGTGTGTGGTGTGTCAACCTAACACAGCCTCTCAAAATACACACATACACCAAGTCAGGGAGAGGGTAAGAACGAGCTGTGTGTGTCACGGACATGTACTGTCATATCGTAAACTGCCATATTATTATTTATTTAACTAGGCAAATCAGTTAAGAACAAATTCTTATTTACAATGATGGCTTAGGAACAGTGGGTTAACTGCCTTGTTCAGGGGCAGAACAACAGATTTGTACCTTGTCAGCTCAGGGATTGAATCTAGCAACCTTTTGGTTACTGGTCCAATGCTCTAACCACCTGCCGCCCCAAATACTGTCATATACTGCCATATACTGCCATATACTGCCAAATACTGTCATATACTGCCATATACTGCCATATACTGCCATATACTGTCATACACTGCCATATACTGTCATATACTGCCATATACTGTCAAATACTGCCAAATACTGTCATATACTGCCATATACTGTCAAATACTGTCATATACTGCCAAATACTGTCAAATACTGTCATATACTGCCATATACTGTCAAATACTGCCATATACTGTCAAACACTGCCATATACTGTCATATACTGGAACGCCTTACAAAATACTTTTAAACTGGAAGAACTTCGTATTTTTAAATCACTGATGAATGATCTTGAGACTGATTCCCTGACCTGTTTTACAGACCTGTTTTTGATTGTGTTATACTCTTGTGAATTTTATGTTTCTTTACTAGATTTACTTGTAGTTTTTCATGTTGTTTGTCTGTAATTTTTTGAATGACTTGGTGCTGCCTATCTTGGCCAGGACACTCTTGAAAAAGAGATTGTAAATCTCAATGAGCCCTTCCGGGTTAAATAAAGGTTAAATAAAAATAAATAAATAAAATATACTGCCATATACTCCTGAGGGCTCCCGAGTGGCACAGCGGTCTAAGTCACTGCATCTCAGTGCAAGAGGCGTACAATTGGCCCAGCATCGTCCATGTTTGGCCGGTGTAGGCCTTCATTGTAAATGAGTATTTGTTCATAACTGACTTGCCTAGTTAAGTAAAGGTAAAAAATACATGTAAATTCTGCCCTATACCACACTTTTCTCATCATTAACACATCCAAGTCCCTGACATAGACACACTCTGAGAGCCAACTAAATGTTGTAGCTTTAAGGCTTTTGAAACAAGCTGATGAGAAATATAACAGTGCGCTGCTATGGAGACACATTGTCCTTGGAGAGAAAGGGGGAACAGAAATAGGTTTGTGTGAATGTGGTTATCTGTCCATTTCACAGATTAATTTAGTAGGTTTGAGGAGTTGCCACGTGAATCATTAATGAGCTGACTAATGTTACAGGCCAGGAGGTTTAAACATCATGTCCCTGGACAGCTCAGAACACCACTACTTACTACACTGTGTGTGTGTGTGTGTGTGTGTGTGTGTGTGTGTGTGTGTGTGTGTGTGTGTGTGTGTGTGTGTGTGTGTGTGTGTGTGTGTGTGTGTGTGTGTGTGTGTGTGTGTGTGTGTGTGTGTGTGTGTGTGTGTGTGTGTGTGTGTGCTGCGCTCGCGCGCAGGGGCGGTCTCCTCTTACCTCCGGAGCCTGCCCGGGCTAATCACATGATGTCGGCTGTCAGGGTTGGGTGGGACAGTGTGTGTGAGAGAGGAACTAGTAAAAAAAAGTCTGAAAATGTATTCACTCACTACTGTAAGTCTCTCTGGATAAGAGTGTCTGCTAAATGACTAACATGTAAGTCTCTCTGGATAAGAGCGTCTGCTAAATGACTAACATGTAAGAATGTAGATGTAGTCAGACACAGTGGTCACACTATCTGCCTGCTGACAAGTGTCACCAGACCCAGCTGCTCAGGGGTCTCTGACTGTCATATGGGATAGAGGGGCGGGAGAGGGAGGTGGGCTGGGGATGAGGAGAGGGGCAGGAGAGGGAGGTGGATGGGGGATGAGGAGAGGGGCGGGAGAGGGAGGTGGGCGGGGGATGAGGAGAGGTGGGGAGAGGGAGGCGGACGGGGGGGTGAGGAGAGGGGTGGGAGAGGGAGGCAGACAGGGGATGAGGAGAGGGGTGGGAGAGGGAGGCAGACGGGGGATGAGGAGAGGGGTGGGAGAGGGAGGCAGACGGGGGATGAGGAGTGTAAGAGTGGGGAGGATGGGGGAATGGGGTGTGGGAGGTGGTGGATGGAGAATGGAGTGTGGGAGGTGGTGGATGGGGAATGGGGTGTGGGAGGTGGTGGATAGGGAATGGGTGTGGGAGGTGGTGGATGGGGGAATGGGGTGTGGGAGGTGGTGGATGGGGGAATGGCGTGTGGGAGGTGGTGGATGGGGGAATGGGGTGTGGGAGGTGGTGGATAGGGAATGGGGTGTGGGAGGTGGTGGATAGGGAATGGGGTGTGGGAGGTGGTGGATAGGGAATGGGGTGTGGGAGGTGGTGGATAGGGAATGGGGTGTGGGAGGTGGTGGATGGGGGAATGGGGTGTGGGAGGTGGTGGATGGGGGAATGGGGTGTGGGAGGTGGTGGATTGGGGAATGGGGTGTGGGAGGTGGTGGATGGGGAATGGGGTGTGGGAGGTGGTGGATAGGGAATGGGGTGTGGGAGGTGGTGGAAGGGGAATGGGGTGTGGGAGGTGGTGGATAGGGAATGGGGTGTGGGAGGTGGTGGATAGGGGAATGGGGTGTGGGAGGTGGTGGATGGGGGAATGGGGTGTGGGAGGTGACAACAGGGCCCTGCAGAGAGTGACGAGCGCGCCCCCCTTCCCATTACAGATTTCAGCACCCGCACATTCCCCTATCTCTAATCCCCCCACCAACCCCCTCCTCCCCCTGTGCCCTCTCACGCCCTCCCCTTGCTGGGCCAAGGAAAAGGGGAAGGGTACTAGGCTCTGGGTACAAGCCTAAAGTGAGGTGCTACATAACTCTGACATGTTTCCTTAGATTAGATTTGTAATGTCAGATATGTTTGACGGGGACAGACACGGGGCATTTACACGTCTATATATAGCCGTCGTTAAACGCGCCAAAGGCTTAGCCACCAACAAATTCACATACACGCAATGTGTTTCACCCTGTTATACCATGTGGCTCAGTTGGCAGAGCATGGCGCTTGCAATGCCAGGGTTGTGGGTTTGATTCCCACGGGGGACCAGTACAGTAAAAAAAATAATGAAAATGTCTGAACTCACCGGATAAGAGTGTCTACTAAAAGACCAAAAGTTTTTTTTTAAAGTACCTACAGCAGCACCTGAAAAGTGTGAAAATGTACACCTAGCATATTGGTACGTAGCCTGACCCTATTTAACATTGTAGGCGTCCCCGTGGGGAGCTGATGTGAGGCATTCAGGAGTAGCCGGTCTCCTTGGGTAGTGTTCTTAGCCATTAATAACCTCACTTTGCACCTCTGATGAAAGCGTGGGATAGGGTTGCACTGCTTGGAAGACTGCCATGCTTCCTCGAGGAGGGAAGCTTGTTAATTAGCGTTTGGTTAATTGTGGCCCTTTATAAATATATTGCAGTATACTTTTATACCCTCCATGGCCCAGCCAGTCAGCCAGCCAGCTACCCAGACAGCTACCCAGACACCCAGCCAGCTACCCAGACACCCAGCCAGCTACCCAGACACCCAGCCAGCTACCCAGACACCCAGCTAGTCAGCCAGCCAGCTACCCAGACACCCAGCCAGTCAGCCAGCCAGCTACCCAGACACCCAGCCAGTCAGCCAGCCAGCTACCCAGACACCCAGCCAGTCAGCCAGCCAGCTACCCAGCCAGTCAGCCAGCCAGCTACCCAGCCAGCCAGTCAGCCAGCCAGCTACACAGACACCCAGCCAGCCAGCTACCCAGACACCCAGCCAGCTACCCAGTCAGCCAGCCAGCTACCCAGACAGCCAGCCAGCTACCCAGCCACTCAGCTCGTCAGCCATGATCTTACTTCCCAGAAATCTGCTTGTGTCAGTCAAAAGAGAAAAGCAGCTTTTCACACTCACGCACACACCCACACATGCACACACTGGGGGTCATGTTCGGCCTGAGTGTGAAAATAAGATCCGTGCTTCAATAAATGCCTCTTAACAGCAGAGCAGTTAGTGGCTTCCCAGCTATGCCTGGCGTCCCCTGAATAAACCACCTCATTAGTGACTGGGGACCTAATATCTGCTGCCCAGTTTAACACTGTTTAGATTTACACTTACTGGTCTGTCGCCCTGCCAAATCAGAGACCCGGGTCACTTCTCGGGCCCTTTTTATTTGCTGTTCATGTGGTATTTAACAAGTAATAACCTGTCCGCAGCGGCCCCAGCTATTTGAGTAGCCTGGGGCGGTGTCGGAGCAGAGTGGAATAAAGGTCGGGAGCAGTGTGAGGAGTGAGCTGAGTGCAGGGCAGGCTGGAACCCGAGCCCCAGTCCATCTCTGAAAGTGTTGCTCAGCGTAATGAAGATCTCAGGCCACTCTGGTGTCACTCCAGACACCGGGCAAGGCCCGATGAGGCATGTTCAGAGGCTCCTGAGCCTCACTCACTCACTCACTCACTCACTCACTCACTCACTCACTCACTCACTCACTCACTCACTCACTCACTCACTCACTCACTCACTCACTCACTCACTCACTCACTCACTCACTCACTCACTCACTCACTCACTCACTCACTCACTCACTCACTCACTCACTCACTCACTCACTCACTCACTCACTCACGGCAGGGTAGCCTAGTGGTTAGAGCGTTGGACTAGTAACCGGAAGGTTGCAAGTTCAAAACCCCCGAGCTGACAAGGTACAAATCTGTCGTTCTGCCCCTGAACAGGCAGTTAACCCACTGTTCCTAGGCCGTCATTGAAAATAAGAATTTGTTCTTAACTGACTTGCCTGGTAAAATAAAGGTAAAATAAAAAATAAATAAATAAAAAACACACTCACTCAAACTCACTCACTCACACTGAAACTCTTTGGCCACCGTCTCTTTGTAGTTCCTCTCTGGTGTGAGATACCCACCATCTTTCCAGGACAGATAGGTGATGACTGTGCCACTTTGAGCACTTTAATGTCAGATAGTGTGACCATCGGTGTGAAGTGGGAGTGCATGCCTCGCTTTAGATGGGATGGAATTGGAACTTCAAGTTGAACTTTTTCATGAATCTCATATTTGACATGTAGGCAGGATTTAGCTGGAACAACTCCAGTTCAGTATACAGACCAACTCATTTTATTGCACTATAATGTTATGACCCCTTGTGTACATAAACCTGAACAGCTCGGATGTAAAGGGGAACATTTCACATTTTATTACATATTTGCCCGATGCAACAATTTTGATAGAAATCATTAACAGATTATGATTCCGTATGCCAACTAATGAAACATTTAACTATATGAACTACACAGAGTGTATAGATAAGCAAAAACATTCTATGGATCTACTTAAAACACGCAGGCAAACTGAGACATATGGCCTTGGAAAGATGCTAGAAGGTCCCTTCCATAATGAGGGTTATTCCTCCAAGGAGGAACCTGAAATGAACAGAGACCCGATGCATCAGCCAGGTGGCTCTTTGGAAGATAGTGCCAAGAGATGAAACAATCTCAGTGTCAGCATTTTAATTTGAATCCGCCATTTGCACATATGTCTTTAAAGTCTATAGGGAGCGTGAAGTATTGATGCAGTTGGCCAACAGTCTCCAACAGTCTTCGCCAGACTCCAGAAGTGCAGGTTAGCGCTGCAGGCTAATCTGTAGCCTGTCTGGGCCACTGAATGCCCAAGCTGGGTGGATGGCAGGGCGAATGATCTCCTCCTCTGATCCTCAGCCCTCTGGATGCCCAGAATGTGCCAACTATTCTGCTCCTTTGTTGTGGGTGCCAGTGGCCTCCAGAAGGGAAGGGGAGGAGCCAATAGACACAAACACAGGGGAAGGAGAGAGGGGAGGAGAGGGAGGAGAGGGAAGGAGAGAGAGGGGAGGAGAGGGAGAAGAGGGAAGAGAGAGAGGGAGGAGAAAGAGGAGAGGGAAGAGAGAGAGGAGAGGGGAGGAGAGGGAGGAGAGGGAAGAGAGAGAGAGAGAGGGAAGGAAAGGAGAGGGAAGAGAGAGAAGAGAGAGAGAGGGAGGGGAAAGAGGAGAGGGAAGAGAGAGAGGAGAGGGGAGGAGAGGGAGGAGAGGGAAGAGAGAGAGAGAGAGGGGAGGAGAGGGAAGAGAGAGAGAGAGAGAGAGAGGGGAGGAGAGGAGAGGGAGGGAGGAGAGAGAGGGGGAGGAGAGGAGAGGGAAGAGAGAGAAGAGAGAGAGGGAGGGAGGAGAGGGAAGAGAGAGAGAGAGGGGAGGAGAAGAGAGGAGGAGAGAGAGAGAGGGGAGGAAGGGAAGAGAGAGGGAGAGAAGGGAGGAGAGGAGAGGGAAGAGAGAGAGAGAGAGAGAGAGAGAGAGAGAGGGGAGGAGGGGAGAGGGAAGAGAGAGAGAGAGAGAGAGAGAGAGAGAGAGAGAGGAGAGGAGAGGAGCGGGAGGAGAGGGAAGAGAGAGAGAGAGAGGGAGGGGAAAGAGGCGAGGGAAGAGAGAGAGGAGAGGAGGATAATAGAAGGGGCTACTCATTCTACTCATGGATTAACGGAAGGGGCAGCCATTCCGTCTGGGAACAGAGGGCATTGGGCCACTTTTCAGTTAAACTGGAGTTCTTCATCTTGATCTATAACAACCTATTGGGATTCACATCCAGGTGCTGCACATGACCTGAGGGTTATCATCGTGACCTTGGGGTTACCACCGTGACCTGAGGGTTACCACCGTGACCTGGGGGTTACCACCGTGTCCTGAGGGTTACCACCATGACATGAGGGTTATCACCGTGACCTGGGGGTTACCACTGTGACCTGGGGGTCACCACCGTGTCCTGGGGGTCATCACCGTGACCTGAGGGTTATCACCGTGACCTGAGGGTTACCACTGTGACATGAGGGTTATCACCGTGACCTGGGGGTTACCACTGTGAACTGGGGGTCACCACCGTGTCCTGGGGGTCATCACCGTGTCCTGAGGGTTATCACCGTGACCTGGGGGTTACCACTGTGAACTGGGGGTCACCACCGTGTCCTGAGGGTTATCACCGTGTCCTGAGGGTTATCACCGTTACCTGAGGGTTATCACCGTGACCTGAGTGTTATCACCGTGAACTGAGGGTTACCACCGTGACCTGAGGGTTACCACCGTGACATGAGGGTTATCACCGTGACCTGGGGGTTACCACTGTGAACTGGGGGTCACCACCGTGTCCTGGGGGTCATCACCGTGTCCTGAGGGTTATCACCGTGACCTGAGGGTTACCACCGTGACCTGAGGGTCATCACCGTGACCTCCGGGTTATCACCGTGACCTCCGAGTTATCACCGTGACCTGAGGGTTATCACCGTGACCTGAGGGTTACCATCGTGACCTGAGGGTCATCACCGTGACCTGAGGGTTATCACCGTGAACTGAGGGTTACCACCGTGACCTGAGGGTTACCACCGTGACCTGAGGGTTACCACCGTGACCTGAGGGTTATCACCGTGACCTCTGGGTTATCACCGTGACCTGAGGGTTACCACCGTGACCTCTGGGTTATCACCGTGACCTGAGGGTTATCACCGTGACCTGAGGGTTATCATCGTGACCTGAGGGTCATCACCGTGACCTGAGGGTTACCACCGTGACCTGAGGGTTATCACCGTGAACTGAGGGTTACCACCGTGACCTGAGGGTTACCACCGTGACCTGAGGGTTACCACCGTGACCTGAGGGTCATCACCGTGACCTGAGGGTTACCACCGTGACCTGAGGGTCATCACCGTGTCCTGAGGGTCATCACCGTGACCTGAGGAGGGTCATCACCGTGACCTGAGGGTTACCACCGTGACCTGAGGGTTACCACCGTGACCTGAGCGTTATCACCGTGACCTGAGGGTTACCACCGTGACCTGAGGGTTACCACCGTGACCTGAGGGTTATCACCGTGACCTCTGGGTTATCACCGTGACCTCTGGGTTATCACCGTGACCTCTGGGTTATCACCGTGACCTCCGGGTTATCACCGTGACCTGAGGGTTATCACCGTGACCTGAGGGTTACCACCGTGACCTGAGGGTTACCATCACAAAGCATGTGAGTAAAACCATGTTTATACATGCTCTTTATACATACTCTTTATACATGCTCTTTATACATGCTCTTTATTCATGCTCTTTATACATACTCTTTATACATGCTCTTTATACATGCTCTTTATACATGCTCTTTATACATGCTCTTTATACATGCTCTTTATACATACTCTTTATACCTACTCTTTATACATGCTCTTTATACATGCTCTTTATACATGCTCTTTATACATACTCTTTATACATGCTCTTTATACATACTCTTTATACATGCTATTTATACGTTTATACATACTCTTTATACATTTATACATACTTTATACATGCTATTTATACATGTTTATACATACTCTTTATACATACTCTTTATACATACTCTTTATACATACTCTTTATACATACTCTTTATACATGCTATTTATACGTTTATACATACTCTTTATACATACTCTTTATACTCTTTATACATACTCTTTATACATGCTATTTATACGTTTATACATACTCTTTATACATGCTCTTTATACATACTCTTTATACATACTCTTTATACATACTCTTTATACTCTTTTTACATACTCTTTATACATGCTCTTTGTACATGCTCTTTATACATGCTATTTATACGTTTATACATACTCTTTATACATACTATTTATACGTTTATACATACTCTTTATACATACTCTTTATACTCTTTTTACATACTCTTTATACATGCTCTTTATACATGCTCTTTATACATGCTCTTTATACATACTCTTTTATACATACTCTTTATACATACTCTTTATACATACTCTTTATACATACTCTTTATACATACTCTTTATACATACTCTTTATACTTTATACATACTCTTTATACATGCTATTTATACGTTTATACATACTCTTTATACATGCTATTTATACTCTTTATACATACTCTTTATACATACTATTTATACTCTTTATACATACTCTTTATACATACTCTTTATACTCTTTATACATACTCTTTATACATACTCTTTATACATACTCTTTATACTCTTTATACATACTCTTTATACATACTCTTTATACTCTTTATACATACTCTTTATACCTACTCTTTATACATGCTCTTTATACATACTCTTTATACATGCTATTTATACGTTTATACATACTCTTTATACATGCTCTTTCTGAACTAATTTACACTCTGAAAGACTGACAATGAGTGTCCTTGACTTGATGTAGGCCTGCTTATAACAGAAAGGACGTTTTTCAAGCGCCTCTTAAAATGGTTGCACCTGTTAAGGCTACCTTATCATCCAAATCTCATTTAAAAGAGCCTAGTTTATTCTGCATTTCACCCTCCCATTTTGTTTTGCCTGAATAGCAGTAGCTACCAGCTGCAGTAGGCCTACATCTTTGGTTTATTATGAGTGAGCCTGCCTGTATGCCGAGACTGGTAATGTCAGTGTATCTATTCAGTGTGAGAAAAGTCCCCCATTAGAAGCACATTTGAAGAGCCCTAGAGAACGCTACAGAGAACGCGGCAGCTCTCCTCCACTCATACCCTGCCCGCGTTAACACTCCAACCATTCATCTGTGATTAGAAAACCTCTTGGCTGCCAGAGTTTGCAATCATTTGACTGTAATGAATTCCAATCACTCCCTCCTCCTACCTCTGCCCCCACTTGGGCTGGAGAAGACATAAGGAGAGAGAGGGGGGGGGGGGTGGAGAAGACATAAGGAGAGAGAGAGGGGGAGGGTGGAGAAGACATAAGGAGAGAGAGAGAGAGAGACATAGAGAGAGAGAGAGAGACACAGAGAAAGGGGGTGGAGAAGACATAAGGAGAGAGAGAGGGGGGGGAGTGGTGAGACAAAATGAGAGAGAGAGAGAGAGAGAGAGAGACAGAGAGAGAGAGGGGGGGGGGACAAGGACAGAGAAATAGAGAGGGGGGTGGAGAAGACATAAGGAGAGAGAGAGCGAGAGAGAGAGGGGGATAGAGAAGACATAAGGAAAGAGAGACAGAAAGAGAGAGAGAGAGAAAGAGGGGGGGATGGTGAGACAAAGGGAGAGAGAGAGAGAGAGAGAGGTGGGGTGGAGAGACAAAAGGAGAGGGGAGGATGGAGAGACTTAAGGAGGGGGAGAGAGAGAGAGAGGGTGGAGGGTGGAGAGACAAAGAAGAGCGAGATAGACGATGGGCTGGAGCGACTGAGACGACTTGGCCATGGAGGTAAACAATAGATAGAAATGTAGAAATAGAGAGAGTGCATTGGAGAAAGAGAATGAAGAGATGGAGAACTGAAGCTGTGGACAGACAGAGGAGCGAAATAAAATTGAATAGACATAACTATTTAATTAAAGAGACGAGAATGAAGACCGACAGGTAGATAAAGAGAGTTTAAAATTGTGAAACAGAGAGACAAAGAAACAACCTGACAACCTATAGTCCTTAGCCAAGAATGAGAGAACTACGAATCCAACAATTCTTGGCAGTTGTTCCATAGCTAAAATCTCACTCATAGCGTTCAATGTTGAATAACAGTCATCTTTAGGAGAGATCCCCATGCACCACCATAGTCTCCTAGAATATGGCTCATATAACTCATTGATTAAGCAGTCATTCAGCAATAAATGTAGTCAGTATTTTGCTTTGAAGGATTAATGATAAGGTCACCCTACGATAAACACTCTAGTTAATTAGACTAATTAGTGTTGAGCAGAAAATAAACCACCTTTGTTGTTGTTGTATTGTGAATAATTTCATCATGTTCAGGCCTCATTAACTCTGTGGGGGATTGGTCCAATAACCAAATAATGCCTCATTAACTCTGTGGGGGATTGGTCTAATAACCAAATAATGCCTCATTAACTCTGTGGGGGATTGGTCCAATAACCAAATAATGCCTCATTAACTCTGTGGGGGATTGGTCTAATAACCAAATAATGCCTCATTAACTCTGTGGGGGATTGGTCCAATAACCAAGTAATGCCTCATTAACTCTGTGGGGGATTGGTCTAATAACCAAATAATGCCTCATTACCTCTGTGGGGGATTGGTCTAATAACCAAATAATGCCTCATTACCTCTGTGGGGGATTGGTCCAATAACCAAATATTGCCTCATTACCTCTGTGGGGGATTGGTCTAATAACCAAATATTGCCTCATTACCTCTGTGGGGGATTGGTCTAATAACCAAATAATGCCTCATTACCTTTGTGGGGGATTGGTCCAATAACCAAATAGCCTGTTTATTAACACTGATGTCATATTGCTATTTGGTAGATTGATCATATAAACCATTTTGTGAAATGAAAGCCCTGGTAGATACTCTCTTCTTATTGGTTAAATGAAAGCACTGGTAGATACTCTCTTCTTATTGGTTAAATGAAAGCACTGGTAGATACTCTCTTGTTATTGCTTAAATGAAAGCACTGGTAGATACTATCTTCTTATTGGTTAAATGAAAGCACTGGTAAATACTCTCTTCTTATTGGTTAAATGAAAGCACTGGTAGATACTCTCTTGTTATTGCTTAAATGAAAGCACTGGTAGATACTATCTTCTTATTGGTTAAATGAAAGCCCTGGTTGATACTCTCTTCTTATTGGTCAAATGAAAGCCCTGGTAGATACTCTCTTTTTATTGGTCAAATGAAAGCCCTGGTAGATACTCTCTTCTTATTGGTTAAATGAAAGCACTGGTAGATACTCTCTTCTTATTGGTTAAATGAAAGCCCTGGTAGATACTCTCTTCTTATTGGTCAAATGAAAGCACTGGTTGATACTCTCTTCTTATTGGTCAAATGAAAGCACTGGGAGATACTCTCTTTTTATTGGTCAAATGAAAGCACTGGTAGATCTTCCTATTGGTCATGTGTGTTATCTATATTACAACACAGATATATGAACGAATGCCTCACGTCATTCAATCATTATGATTGATTGATTATCGACCGTTTTGTTTTCTTGAATGACGGCCCGCTCTGACATGTAGCATTTAGCCATATCAGCAGCACAATCTAACCTTGCTATAAACTAGGATGAACCAAATCTCATTGCTATAATGCTAAATGCTAACTCTGGCTTTGAAGGGAGTAGCTCAGTAGCTCTATTAGCAACCAGCTATCACTCACACCCCGAAATGTTCCCTATATCCCATTGCCCTTGATAAATGGTACGGCCTCCCCTGTGTGATGGATGGACAGGCCTTGAATAACACACACCAGGTATACTGGATAATCTAAAGGTGAAGTCTCCATTTGTTATCACACACACACACACACACACACACACACACACACACACACACACACACACACACACACACACACACACACACACACACACACACACACACACACACACACACACAAAATCAAAGACACACATGAACACACACGAACACACACACACACAAAATCAAAGACACACATGAACACACACGAACACACACACACACAAAATCAAAGACACACACACACACAAAATCAAAGACACACATGAACACACACAAACACACACACACACACACAAAATCAAAGACACACACACACACACACACACAGACACACACACACACACACACACACACACACACACACACACACACACACACACACACACACACACACACACACACACACACACACAAAGCAGCTCTTCCCCACAGTCTCTGAGTGATGATGCGGCAGACAGCTGCTCCATGGCGATGACCTTTCCCCAGCACCATCCTGACCCACTCTGGCCCCCCCCAGATTGACCCACCCCCCTGGTCAGCAGTGTCTCTGTCACATTGTGTCATCTGCACAGTCACACCATGTATAGTCAGTAGATAAGGACCAGTCACACCATGTATAGTCAGTAGATAAGGACCAGTCACACCATGTATAGTCAGTAGATAAGGACCAGTCACACCATGTATAGTCAGTAGATAAGGACCAGTCACACCATGTATAGTCAGTAGATAAGGACCAGTCACACCATGTATAGTCAGTAGATAAGGACCAGTCACACCATGTATAGTCAGTAGATAAGGACCAGTCACACCATGTATAGTCAGTAGATAAGGACCAGTCACACCATGTATAGTCAGTAGATAAGGACCAGTCACACCATGTATAGTCAGTAGATAAGGACCAGTCACACCATGTATAGTCAGTAGATAAGGACCAGTCAGACCATGTATAGTCAGTAGATAAGGACCAGTCACACCATGTATAGTCAGTAGATAAGGACCAGTCAGACCATGTATAGTCAGTAGATAAGGACCAGTCACACCATGTATAGTCAGTAGATAAGGACCAGTCACACCATGTATAGTCAGTAGATAAGGACCAGTCACACTATGTATAGTCAGTAGATAAGGACCAGTCACACCATGTATAGTCAGTAGATAAGGACCAGTCACACCATGTATAGTCAGTAGTCATTTAAGGACCAGTCACACTTAGTCAGAGCCAGTCACACAAATTGGTGCATTCACCTGTATGACCTCCAGTCAGTAGTGCATAAATCTTTCAGGGGAGGGGGTGAGAGGATTACCAGTCCTATCCTAGTATTCCTTAAAGAGGTGGGGTTTCACTCCATGTATAGTCAGTGGTGATTGACCAGTCCGCTGTCCTGGATAAGGACCAGTCAGGGAGTTTGTTCACCAGATAAGGACCAGAGCAGCGAACAGTTTTGACTGGGCTGAGCGGGACCACACCTCATGGTAGGGAGTCAGTAGATAAGTGGACCAGTCACACCATGTTTGGGTGTAGGGCCTGATCAGTAGATAAGGACCACAGTCCGTAGATAAGGACAAGCACCATGTCTTGTAGATAAGCGGATAGCTTGTATAGTCTGGAAGCCAGTGGAGGGAGCGGAGGAGCGGGTGACGTGATAAGAGAGAACTTGGGAAGGTTGAACACCAGTCACACCATGTATAGTCAGTAGATAAGGACGTATAGTCAGGGGTTTAATGGCATAGGCAGGGACCAGTCACACATGTATAGTGCAGTAATCCAGACACCAGATGACAAGTGCCTGGATAGGACCTGCGCACACCATGTGAGGCAGACCAGGATGTTGTAGAGCATGAACCTCACAGGAACACCATGTTAGTAGAACACCAGTGTTGTCAGGATCACGCCAAGGTTCTTAGCGCTCTTGGGAGGAGGACACAATGGAGTTGTCAACCGTGATGGCGAGATCATGGAACGGGCAGTCCACCATGTATAGTCAGGAGGAAGAGCAGTTCCAGTCTTGCCGAGTTCAGCAGTAGTGGTGATCCATCCACACGTATAGTCAGTAGATAAGGACCAGACATAGATAGTCAGTAGATAAGGACCACCTGGTCAGTGTGTCACCATGTCTGCATAGCAATGAGAGAGACCATGATGAGGACCAGTCACACCATGTATAGTCAGAATAGAGAGGGCCAGTCACACCATGTAGCCAGTAGATAAGGGACCAGTCACACGTGTATAGACAGTAGATCAGTCACACCTGGTAGGAGCGACCTAGGTAGGACCAGATCACACTATGTATAGTCATGTAGATCGAAGGAGCCAGTCACACCATGAGAGCAGTAGATATGACCAGAGGAGAGAGAGTCAGCTTGTATAGTCAGTAGATAAGGACCAGTCATACAGAGAAGTAGATAAGGACAGTCTCAGTTGAATGACCAGTCAAACCACTGATTTGGATCAAGATAAGGACATTCTGAGAGAGATAGTCAGGAGAGCTGGCCAAGGACCAGTCACACTAAGAGTTTTAGAGAGGAAAGTCACACCATGGATAGTCAGTAGTTAAGGACATCAGGGACCATGTAGTTTTTTCAGAAGGGACCAGTCACACTCTGTAAGTAGGGATAGCCAGCGGTCAGGGATGAGTTGATGAGTCGAGGTGAGATAAGGGACCAGTCACACCATGGTATGGTCAGAAGAGAGGACCAGGTCAGTAGATAAGGGCAGGTATAGTCAGTAGATAAGGACCAGTCACAGATTTCATCTGTAGAGAGAGGGGGAGTCACACCATGTATAGCACAGGGATAGGGCCAGTCAGACCATGTATAGCCAGTTTGACTTAGCAAATGTATAGAGGATATGTCAGTAGACCATCTTTTCAAAATGGACCAGTCACTGTAGAGAGGGAGGAGGGGGAGGGGAGGAGGATTCAGGAGGGAGGAGAAGGTTGCAAAGAGCTTCACAGTTAGAGGCAGATGCTTGGAATTTAGAGTAGAAAGTGGCTTTAGCCAGAGAGAGAAGAGGAAAATCAGGTCCGCAGGGAGGCAGTAGATAAGGACCAGTTTCACCATGTATAGTCAGTAGATAAGGCCCAGTCACACAGTATAGTCAAGGACCAGTCACACCATGTATAGTCAGTAGATAAGGACCAGTCACACCATGTATAGTCAGTAGATAAGGACCAGTCACACCATGTATAGTCAGTAGATAAGGACCAGTCACACCATGTATAGTCAGTAGATAAGGACCAGTCACACCATGTATAGTCAGTAGATAAGACCAGTCACACCATGTATAGTCAGTAGATAAGGACCAGTCACACCATGTATAGTCAGTAGATAAGGACCAGTCACACTATGTATAGTCAGTAGATAAGGACCAGTCACACCATGTATAGTCAGTAGATAAGGACCAGTCACACCATGTATAGTCAGTAGATAAGGACCAGTCACACCATGTATAGTCAGTAGATAAGGACCAGTCACACCATGTATAGTCAGTAGATAAGGACCAGTCACACCATGTATAGTCAGTAGATAAGGACCAGTCACACTATGTATAGTCAGTAGATAAGGACCAGTCACACTATGTATAGTCAGTAGATAAGGACCAGTCACACCATGTATAGTCAGTAGATAAGGACCAGTCACACTATGTATAGTCAGTAGATAAGGACCAGTCACACCATGTATAGTCAGTAGATAAGGACCAGTCACACCATGTATAGTCAGTAGATAAGGACCAGTCACACCATGTATAGTCAGTAGATAAGGACCAGTCACACCATGTATAGTCAGTAGATAAGGACCAGTCACACCATGTATAGTCAGTAGATAAGGACCAGTCACACCATGTATAGTCAGTAGATAAGGACCAGTCACACCATGTATAGTCAGTAGATAAGGACCAGTCACACCATGTATAGTCAGTAGATAAGGACCAGTCACACCATGTATAGTAGTCAGATAGATACACTATGGACCAGTCACACACATGTATAGTCAGTAGATAAGGACCAGTCACACCATGTATAGTCAGTAGATAAGGACCAGTCACACCATGTATAGTCAGTAGATAAGGACCAGTCACACCATGTATAGTCAGTAGATAAGGACCAGTCACACCATGTATAGTCAGTAGATAAGGACCAGTCACACCATGTATAGTCAGTAGATAAGGACCAGTCACACCATGTATAGTCAGTAGATAAGGACCAGTCACACCATGTATAGTCAGTAGATAAGGACCAGTCACACCATGTATAGTCAGTAGATAAGGACCAGTCACACCATGTATAGTCAGTAGATAAGGACCAGTCACACCATGTATAGTCAGTAGATCACACCATGTATAGTCAGTAGATAAGGACCAGTCACACCATGTATAGTCAGTAGATAAGGACCAGTCACACCATGTATAGTCAGTAGTCAGTAGATAGATAAGGACCAGTCACACCATGTATAGTCAGTAGATAAGGACCAGTCACACCATGTATAGTCAGTAGATAAGGACCAGTCACACCATGTATAGTCAGTAGATAAGGACCAGTCACACCATGTATAGTCAGTAGATAAGGACCAGTCACACCATGTCATAGTCAGGAGATACCATGGACCAGTCACACACACCATGTATAGTCAGTAGATAAGGACCAGTCACACCATGTATAGTCAGTAGATAAGGACCAGTCACACCATGTATAGTCAGTAGATAAGGACCAGTCACACCATGTATAGTCAGTAGATAAGGACCAGTCACACCATGTATAGTCAGTAGATAAGGACCAGTCACACCATGTATAGTCAGTAGATAAGGACCAGTCACACCATGTATAGTCAGTAGATAAGGACCAGTCACACCATGTATAGTCAGTAGATAAGGACCAGTCACACCATGTATAGTCAGTAGATAAGGACCAGTCACACCATGTATAGTCAGTAGATAAGGACCAGTCACACCATGTATAGTCAGTAGATAAGGACCAGTCACACCATGTATAGTCAGTAGATAAGGACCAGTCACACTATGTATAGTCAGTAGATAAGGACCAGTCACACCATGTATAGTCAGTAGATAAGGACCAGTCACACCATGTATAGTCAGTAGATAAGGACCAGTCACACCATGTATAGTCAGTAGATAAGGACCAGTCACACCATGTATAGTCAGTAGATAAGGACCAGTCACACCATGTATAGTCAGTAGATAAGGACCAGTCACACCATGTATAGTCAGTAGATAAGGACCAGTCACACCATGTATAGTCAGTAGATAAGGACCAGTCACACCATGTATAGTCAGTAGATAAGGACCAGTCACACCATGTATAGTCAGTAGATAAGGACCAGTCACACCATGTATAGTCAGTAGATAAGGACCAGTCACACCATGTATAGTCAGTAGATAAGGACCAGTCACACCATGTATAGTCAGTATAGTCAGTAGATAAGGACCAGTCACACCATGTATAGTCAGTAGATAAGGACCAGTCACACCATGTATAGTCAGTAGATAAGGACCAGTCACACCATGTATAGTCAGTAGATAAGGACCAGTCACACCATGTATAGTCAGTAGATAAGGACCAGTCACACCATGTATAGTCAGTAGATAAGGACCAGTCACACCATGTATAGTCAGTAGATAAGGACCAGTCACACCATGTATAGTCAGTAGATAAGGACCAGTCACACACATGTATAGTCAGTAGATAGTCAGGACCAGTCACACCATGTATAGTCAGTAGATAAGGACCAGTCACACCATGTATAGTCAGTAGATAAGGACCAGTCACACCATGTATAGTCAGTAGATAAGGACCAGTCACACCATGTATAGTCAGTAGATAAGGACCAGTCACACCATGTATAGTCAGTAGATAAGGACCAGTCACACCATGTATAGTCAGTAGATAAGGACCAGTCACACCATGTATAGTCAGTAGATAAGGACCAGTCACACCATGTATAGTCAGTAGATAAGGACCAGTCACACCATGTATAGTCAGTAGATAAGGACCAGTCACACCATGTATAGTCAGTAGATAAGGACCAGTCACACCATGTATAGTCAGTAGATAAGGACCAGTCACACCATGTATAGTCAGTAGATAAGGACCAGTCACACCATGTATAGTCAGTAGATAAGGACCAGTCACACCATGTATAGTCAGTAGATAAGGACCAGTCACACCATGTATAGTCAGTAGATAAGGACCAGTCACACCATGTATAGTCAGTAGATAAGGACCAGTCACACCATGTATAGTCAGTAGATAAGGACCAGTCACACCATGTATAGTCAGTAGATAAGGACCAGTCACACCATGTATAGTCAGTAGATAAGGACCAGTCACACCATGTATAGTCAGTAGATAAGGACCAGTCACACCATGTATAGTCAGTAGTCAGTAGATAGATAAGACCAGTCACACCATGTATAGTCAGTAGATAAGGACCAGTCACACCATGTATAGCCAGTAGATAAGGACCAGTCACACCATGTATAGTCAGTAGATAAGGACCAGTCACACCATGTATATAAGGACCAGTCACACCATGTATAGTCAGTAGATAAGGACCAGTCACACCATGTATAGTCAGTAGATAAGGACCAGTCACACCATGTATAGTCAGTAGATAAGGACCAGTCACACCATGTATAGTCAGTAGATAAGGACCAGTCACACCATGTATAGTCAGTAGATAAGGACCAGTCACACCATGTATAGTCAGTAGATAAGGACCAGTCACACCATGTATAGTCAGTAGATAAGGACCAGTCACACCATGTATAGTCAGTAGATAAGGACCAGTCACACTATGTATAGTCAGTAGATAAGGACCAGTCACACCATGTATAGTCAGTAGATAAGGACCAGTCACACTATGTATAGTCAGTAGATAAGGACCAGTCACACCATGTATAGTCACTAGATAAGGACCAGTCACACCATGTATAGTCAGTAGATAAGGACCAGTCACACCATGTATAGTCAGTAGATAAGGACCAGTCACACCATGTATAGTCAGTAGATAAGGACCAGTCACACCATGTATAGTCAGTAGATGAGGACCAGTCACACTATGTATAGTCAGTAGATAAGGACCAGTCACACCATGTATAGTCAGTAGATAAGGACCAGTCACACCATGTATAGTCAGTAGATAAGGACCAGTCAGACCATGCATAGTCAGTAGATAAGGACCAGTCACACCATGTATAGTCAGTAGATAAGGACCAGTCACACCATGTATAGCCAGTCGATGAGGGCCAGTTGAACTCTGTCTGGATGTGTAACTGTAATGGACAAGACATGGCGGAGATGCCTCGTGAGGCCGGCATTTGATCGTTGCCGATAATGCTATACAGTTTGATCGTTGCCGATAATGCTGCACAGTTTGATCGTTGCCGATAATGCTGCACAGTTTGATCGTTGCCGATAATGCTGTACAGTTTGATCGTTGCCGATAATGCTGTACAGTTTGATCGTTGCCGATAATGCTGTACAGTTTGATCGTTGCTGATAATGCTGCACAGTTTCCCAGCATTGAACGATCCACCCCGAGGTGTGGATTCAGACACATACTTTACGGAGGGATGTGGCTCTGTGTCAATGTCTAATGATGATGTCCATGAATGTACAACTATGTGATCGGAAGTTCGCCAAGCAGCAAAGAATGAGGATTTCTATCAGCCCAATCTCACAGCTACCCATTATCACGAATTCTGATGAAATAGACACAAATTACAAATGACAGACACAAAAAAAATGTAAATAAGTGTGTCCAACAAATGATTTTGTATCCAGTGCGTTTCAATCAGAGATGAAGGTAAGATTGTAACGATAGGAGGGAGGGTTGCTCAAGGAGGATGGGTGGGTGAATAACACGAAGGTGATGGACTACTTTATAATTGTAACGATAGGAGGGAGATCAAGGAGGATGGGTGGGCGAATAACACGAAGGTGATGGACTACTTTATAATTGTAACGATAGGAGGGAGGTTTGCTCAAGGAGGATGGGTGGGCGAATAACACGAAGGTGATGGACTACTTTATAATTGTAACGATAGGAGGGAGGTTTGGTCAAGGAGGATGGGTGGGTGAATAACACGAAGGTGATGGACAACTTTATAATTGTAACGATAGGAGGGAGGTTTGCTCAAGGAGGATGGGTGGGTGAATAACACGAAGGTGATGGACAACTTTATAATTGTAACGATAGGAGGGAGGTTTGCTCAAGGAGGATGGGTGGGTGAATAACACGAAGGTGATGGACTACTTTATAATTGTAACGATAGGAGGGAGGTCAAGGAGGATGGGTGGGCGAATAACACGAAGGTGATGGACAACTTTATAATTGTAACGATAGGAGGGAGGTTTGCTCAAGGAGGATGGGTGGACGAATAACACGAAGGTGATGGACTACTTTATAATTGTAACGATAGGAGGGAGGTCAAGGAGGATGGGTGGGCGAATAACACGAAGGTGATGGACAACTTTATAATTGTAACGATAGGAGGGAGGTTTGCTCAAGGAGGATGGGTGGACGAATAACACGAAGGTGATGGACTACTTTATAATTGTAGCTCATTTTGTAACTACTTGCTACTTTTTATCTACTTAGCTAGCATGTTAGCTAACCCTTACACTAACCTTAACCTTAACGCCTAGCCTAGCTAACATTAGCCACCTAGCTAAACTAGCTAACATTAGCCACAACAAATTGGACTTATTATGAAGAAAATCATGAACTGGATACAATACATTTACATTTTTTGTGTGCCTGTTACAAATGTTCAAATTAGTAATTTGTGTCTATTTTACGATAATTTGTATGTTGCTCAGATGCTAGTGCTCTGACTTGTAAACAAGGTTGTTTAGAAAAGCCGTCATTTTGACTCCAACATTATAACAGTCTAATAAATACAGTATATTTCATATATGCTATTGGGAAAATGTACATTTGGTTGTGTTTATGAAGGTCTTGGATAA
Source organism: Oncorhynchus nerka (assembly GCF_034236695.1). Classification (NCBI taxonomy): domain Eukaryota; kingdom Metazoa; phylum Chordata; class Actinopteri; order Salmoniformes; family Salmonidae; genus Oncorhynchus; species Oncorhynchus nerka. The sequence continues at coordinate 93,679,664 of NC_088422.1, forward strand.
CATGAAAACATAGTTATTTCTAAGAACACCATAGCATTTTCATTAGTTTATCTTTCTGTAAGCTAACTATTGACTCATGCTCATGTGTGGAACCGTGATATATAACAGTCTTACCTGCATGTGACTCTGGGAAGAGGATTTGGAGAAAAAAAACACTGTCACTCCCTGGAAAAAAATGACATGTCCTTTTTAAACTGCTAAAACACAAATGATGTTTGTGATATCTAAATTCTAACAACATACCTGTGTTTAATAGATGTATTTAGGAAAAGTCAAGCATGGAGGCAGGCATGGCAGAGATACAGTATCTCAATTTTAAATTCATATTAAGTCAAAATGACTCAATTGGCGCTTCTAGTGTTGATGCGACTTTGTGCAGCCAATGACAGTGTCCGCTTTAGACATAATCCGGGAGCCACTTGTGGATTTGACAGCTCTAGCGCAGTTCCACCTCCGACACCGCCAAAACAAATGCTTTGTGGGAGTCGGCTAGCGCAGATCTGATAGAATCTTAACCCCTTTGTGGGAGTCGGCTAGCGCAGATCTGATAGAATCTTAACCCCTTTGTGGGAGTCGGCTAGCGCGGATCTGATAGAATCTTGCCCCCTTTGTGGGAGTCGGCTAGCGCGGATCTGATAGAATCTTGCCCCCTTTGTGGGAGTCGGCTAGCGCGGATCTGATAGAATCTTGCCCCCTTTGTGGGAGTCGGCTAGCGCGGATCTGATAGAATCTTGCCCCCTTTGTGTGAGTCGGCTAGCGCGGATCTGATATAATCTTGCCCCCTTTGTGGGAGTCGGCTAGCGCAGATCTGATAGAATCTTGCCCCCTTTGTGGGAGTTGGCTAGCGCGGATCTGATAGAATCTTGCCCCCTTTGTGGGAGTCGGCTAGCGCGGATCTGATAGAATCTTGCCCCCTTTGTGGGAGTCGGCTAGTGCGGATCTGATAGAATCTTGCCCCCTTTGAATCAAATCTGAGACAGCGGAGCAGAAAATCTCCTATCAGTGACAATTGAGTTCTTTGATTGAAATAATGGTGCAATTCCAGCTGAGATCATTTGTGTTTTCAAGACACAACACTACATTATCTCACATAGGCCTAGCTGTGCTCCGTGCGTGCTCCTGGCCACATTCACGGTCATTAGAGAGATAACGCAAAACGTGTTGTTTAGCTGCTCTAGTGGCCCTAGATGGAGAGAGAGACAGACAGAGGTAGAGAGAGAGACAGACAGAGGTAGAGAGAGACAGACAGAGGTAGAGAGAGACAGACAGAGGTAGAGAGAGAGACAGACAGAGGTAGAGAGAGACAGACAGAGGTAGAGAGAGACAGACAGAGGTAGAGAGAGAGACAGACAGAGGTAGAGAGAGAGACAGACAGAGGTAGAGAGAGAGACAGACAGAGGTAGAGAGAGAGACAGACAGAGGTAGAGAGAGAGATGCATTAAATGTCATGTAATGTGTTTCTCACCCTGTTCACTAGTAGGAAGACACTCCCTTGGAGGCATTTCAGAGTGTACACTACAGAGACTGTATCTATCATCCAGCCCTTCACTGTGATAGAGACTGTATCTACCATCCACCATCCACCCCTTCACTGTGATAGAGACTGTATCTACCATCCACCATCCAGCCCTTCACTGTGATAGAGACTGTATCTACCATCCACCCCTTCACTATGATAGAGACTGTATCTATGCCCTTCACTAGATAGAGACTGTATCTACCATCCACCATCCAGCCCTTCACTGTGATAGAGACTGTATCTACCATCCACCATCCAGCCCTTCACTGTGATAGAGACTGTATCTACCATCCACCCCTTCACTATGATAGAGACTGTATCTACCATCCACCATCCAGCCCTTCACTGTGATAGAGACTGTATCTATCATCCACCATCCAGCCCTTCACTGTGATGGAGACTGTATCTATCATCCACCATCCAGCCCTTCACTGTGATAGAGACTGTATCTACCATCCACCCCTTCACTGTGATAGAGACTGTATCTACCATCCACCATCCAGCCCTTCACTGTGATAGAGACTGTATCTACCATCCACCCCTTCACTGTGATAGAGACTGTATCTACTATCCACCATCCAGCCCTTCACTGTGATAGAGACTGTATCTACCATCCACCATCCAGCCCTTCACTATGATAGAGACTGTATCTACCATCCACCATCCAGCCCTTCACTGTGATAGAGACTGTATCTACCATCCACCCCTTCACTATGATAGAGACTGTATCTACCATCCACCATCCAGCCCTTCACTGTGATAGAGACTGTATCCACCATCCAGCCCTTCACTATGATAGAGACTGTATCTACCATCCACCATCCAGCCCTTCACTGTGATAGAGACTGTATCTACCATCCAGCCCTTCACTGTGATAGAGACTGTATCTACTATCCACCATCTAGCCCTTCACTATGATAGAGACTGTATCTACTATCCACCATCTAGCCCTTCACTATGATAGAGACTGTATCTACTATCCACCATCTAGCCCTTCACTGTGATAGAGACTGTATCTACTGTACCATCCAGCCCTTCACTGTGATAGAGACTGTATCCACCATCCAGCTATTCACTGTGATAGAGACGGTATTTACCATCCAGCCCTTCACTGTGATAGAGACTGTATCTACCATCCACCCCTTCACTGTGATGGAGACTGTATCTACCATCCACCATCCAGCCCTTTCCTGTTATAGCTAGTGCCAGCTTCCTAAAGATCCAATCTGATTTGAAGTCAGGCTGGCGTGACACTGAGACAGTCATGGCCTATCTGTGACCACCTCTCTGCCCTCCATCCTCCTAGTGACGGCTTGGCTTTGCCAGGGTTTCACCCAGGGCACTCTCAAACAGCTCTTAGAGTGAGAACCAGCTCATGTGTGTTCCGGCTGGAAAATTGGATGGAGAAAAAACCCATCTGTACCCAGGCCTAACAACGCTTCAGGCTCTCGGTGAACTTAAAGAGCAGATTGGAGGGTTGATGTGGTGCCTAGCCACCCAACTGCCTAGCCATTCAGCCCCAACTTCTGCACTGTCTCCTGGGGTGATGAGGCAGCGGGCCGTGTGTGTGTATGTGTGTGTGGGTCTCTCCAGGGAAGGTGACAGAGAATCAAGCTGTGTCTGTGATTTCTGACTCGGCCTGACAGTGCAACCCACATCCGCAGGGGGCCTGGTTCAATGCTGCTGGTGCCTGGTGGTGACACACACACACACACACACACACACACACACACACACACACACACACACACACACACACACACACACACACACACACACACACACACACACACACACACGAGACACTTCGCTACAAGTCCTGTCTCATCATTGTGATACCAATCATCACACAGTGCTCTTATCCAGCAGGACTCCCATAATCTTCTCTGGCCATCGATTGGCTATTAACTGCTGAGAGAACTAATGCCATTTCTATTGATGGGAAGAGCTTACTAAAGACCCACTGTAAACAGAATCCATCAGTGTCTCAGCATGAGTCTGTGGACCCACAAGATACATCTGTTATCTCATACATGTCAATTCTCTCTTCCTCATTCTCCTGCTTTCATATATGTTCGTTAATCAAAGATAAATGAATGTTTAGTAAACATGAAAGTGTCAGGGAGTCAATAAACAAAATGATATACAGCATATGATTTGTTCAGATCAAGACCTGGTTTTAAATGCTGCCAGTTCCTTATCACAGTGCTGTTATCGGATTGTTATGGAGGGCATGTCTGGAGATAATGAGGTCATTTTAATGGACAAAACTATTATGTTGATCATTCACTGATTTGACTCCTTGAAAAACAGATTAACATCTGGTGCATTAGTTTCCAGTGACCTCATACCGTTGGCCAATGACACCAAGGAGAAAAGGCATGTGGGTCACTGACGTCACAGAGTGTGACCAAACAGCAGATGGCGCTCATCGCTTTCCAGCCTCCTCCTCCAAGGCGCCTCCCCTCCTCCCTCCACCCCCCATTTCCCTCCTCCCTCCACCCCCTGTTTCCCTCTCCACCCCCGTTTCCCTCCTCCCTCCACCCCCCGTTTCCCTCCCACCCCCCGTCCCTCCACCCCCCCCCCCGTCCCTCTCCACCCCCGTTTCCCTCCTCCCTCCACCCCCCGTTTCCCTCTCCTCCCCCCGTTTCCCTCTCCTCCCCCCGTCCCTCTCCCCTCCTCCCTCCACCCCCCATTTCCCTCTCCTCCCCTCCTCCCTCCACCCCCCCATTTCCCTCTCCTCCCCCCGTTTCCCTCTCCTCCCCTCATTTCCCTCTTCTCCCCCCCGTTTCCCTCTCCTCCCCCTCCTCCCTCCACCCCCCACCCCCCCGTTTCCTCTGGCCCTGGTCTCTCCTACATACACACTGTGCACTTGTTCCTTTGTGCTCGGAGATGTCAAGTTCCACACAGAAGCAAGTGGCTTGGCCGCACAAAGAGCCCTCTCATGGCCAGAGAACATCCCCACACCAGGCAACCACACGCACACTGAGCCAACAGAGCCTGCATCATACAGAATGTCACTCCCCATGCCCCTCCATGACATTAATCCAACATGGCTGCCTAGTTGCTATCAGGAGCATGCAGGATGATGAGGCATTTGTATAAGAGTGCATATGAGTAGTATGCCACTACAACGATCAGCACAGACAAATTACTACAGCGATCAGCACAGACAGATTACCACAGCGATCAGCACAGACAGATTACTACAGCGATCAGCACAGACAAATTACTACAGCGATCAGCACAGACAGATTACTACAGCGATCAGCACAGACAGATTACTACAGCGATCAGCACAGACAAATTACTACAATGATCAGCACAGACAGATTACTACAGCGATCAGCACAGACAGATTACTACAACGATCAGCACAGACAGATTACTACAACAATCAGCACAGACAACAGATTACAGCGCAGCAGACAGATTACTACAGCGATCAGCACAGACAGATTACTACAGCGATCAGCACAGACAGATTACTACACAGCACAGACAGATTACTACAACGATCAGCACAGACAGATTACTACAACGATCGATCAAACGATCAGCACAGACAGATTACTACAGCGATCAGCACAGACAGATTACTACAACAATCAGCACAGACAGATTACTACAACGATCAGCACAGACAGATTACTACAACGATCAGCACAGACAGATTACTACAACAATCAGCACAGACAGATTACTACAACGATCAGCACAGACAGATTACTGCAACGATCAGCACAGACAGATTACTACAGCAATCAGCACAGACAGATTACTACAACAATCAGCACAGACAGATTACTACAACGATCAGCACAGACAAATTACTGCAACGATCAGCACAGACAAATTACTACAACGATCAGCACAGACAAATTACTACAACGATCAGCACAGACAGATTACTACAGCGATCAGCACAGACAGATTATTACAACAATCAGCACAGAGAGATTACTACAACGATCAGCACAGACGGGTGTCGGATCATTTGTGTATAATTTTGAATTATACATTTTAAATACTGTATCAACGGCCAGGCCGTTTGCATTTAGTGCAGAACCAGGATGGAATGAGTCATCCTGAAACCTGAACTACAGAACACCCTCCTCCAGTCACCCTCCTCCAGTCACCCTCCTCCAGTCACCCTCCTCCAGTCACCCTCCTCCAGTCACCCTCCTCCAGTCACTCTCCTCCAGTCACCCTCCTCCAGTCACCCTCCTCCAGTCACCCTCCTCCAGTCACTCTCCTCCAGTCACTCTTCTCCAGTCACCCTCCTCCAGTCACTCTCCCCCAGTCACTCTCCTCCAGTCACCCTCCTCCAGTCACCCTCCTCCAGTCACTCTCCTCCAGTCACCCTCCTCCAGTCACCCTCCTCCAGTCACTCTCCTCCAGTCACTCTCCTTCAGTCACCCTCCTCCAGTCACCCTCCTCCTGTCACTCTCCTCCAGTCACTCTCCTCCAGTCACCTTCCTCCAGTCACCCTCCTCCACCAACACCTACATCCACCCTCCTCCAGTCACCCTCCTCCACCACCACCCTCCACCAACACCTACATCCACCCTCCTCCAGTCACCCTCCTCCAGTCACCCTCCTCCACCAACACCTACATCCACCCTCCTCCAGTCACCCTCTTCCACCAACACCTACATCCACCCTCCTCCAGTCACCCTCCTCCACCACCACCTACCTTCACCAGTCACCCTCCTCCAGTCACCCTCCTCCACCAACACCTACCTCCACCCTCCTCCAGTCAGGGAGCCAACATCTCCATATCCATGCTGAGGTCACACCTGAGCATGGAGTGCCTCACAAGTTTGACCAAATTAATGTGTATCTTACAGTCTAATACGGTAATTTACTTCAGCTATTTTTGTAGGGCTTCATAAGAATCTTTTGGTAAATAGTTAGGCCTAACATGCTGACCACACCGCTCGCGTCGCGTGCGCAAGTGTTGCAAAATACATTATAATGACATACATTTAAATAAATGACACATACATGTTATTCAGTCATTGCATCCACACTGCTCGCTCGCGTCTGAGTAGCCAGGCGCTAAAATAGAACTTGGTTCTATTTGTGATGCTTGACGCGCTGCAAGTCCCGCCTCTCCAATCTCCTCATTGGTTTTTAGAAGCATATACCCACATGGGTGATTGAAAGTGGAACTGAAGTCCACACTCCAGTCCAGTTGGTGGTGGTAATGCACCTTAAAGTTGGTTGTCAACAACCATATTAAGTCCAAAGAAGAAGAAGAAGCCTGAAGGAGGAGAGATTACTAGACACAACTCAGTTGACCCTTTAATCTGTGGATTCATTGTCAGAGTAGAGGACCTTGTGCATTTCAGGTAAAATAACAACCCAACGTTTATATCCCAGGACATATTAGCTAGCAACACCAAGCTAGCTAGCTGAATTACCATAAATGTTTCATGCATTTTGACCTGTCCCTAAATGAATATAGTTTGTTCAGAGTTCGTTTCGGCACTGCGCAGAATATCGCATCTCAACAACGATTGGAGAAGTGTTGAGCATCACCAGTAGACTTAGGCTACCACATCCTGATGATTTATATATTTTCATAAGCGCAATGTTACTGTAAAAGACAGGTTGGAATGTCTGACTGAAACAAATCCATTTTTTCTCTAAAATTAGTGGTGTTTGAATTTGTTGTTAAATTGCAATCCGGGACATGTGGTCACCCTATCTCTATGTGCCCATCAGGATGCCTGACTAGTTCTAATGGACCAGGGTCAGACTTCCTCTCGGCCAACCAGGCCCTGGGTTCTGGGAACTGGCACTGAAACCCCTGCCGGGCGGGCGGCCTGCACTACGACACTTCGGCCAGGTGGCCATCTGTTCCTCCTAACAGCCCGTCTCCTTGTTAATGTGCTGCCTCGTGACGGATGTAGGCCTCATGCTGGCCATGCATAAAGAGACAGCGACAATCTGTAGCTAAAATTAAACAGATTGATGTGCACTGGGGCAGCACAGACAAACACCTCACTCAGACACAGCCAGCCCCCCTTCTTCTGGTGGGCTAGCACTCCCTCCCTCCCTCCCACGCTTACTGTGGTGTAGCTACACTCTTAGAAAACAAGTATCTTCGACTGTCCCCATAGGAGAACCCTGGAAAGAACCCCTTTAAGTTCCAGGTAGAACCCTTTTGGTTCTAGGTAGAACCCTTTTGGGTTCCATGTAGAACCCTTTCCACAGAGGGATTCGACTCATGATTTGTTTGACATTATTTGTATGTTATCATCCTACCTAGGGTCAGGAGTTTTTCCAGGAGTTTTATGTTATCATCCTACCTAGGGTCAGGAGTTTTTCCAGGAGTTTTTATGTTTTTATGTTATCATCCTACCTAGGGTCAGGAGTTTTTCCATAATTTTTATGTTATCATCCTACCTAGGGTCAGGAGTTTTTCCAGGAGTTTTTTTTTGGGGGGTTCCATATTTTTTGGGGTTCCAAACCATATGACCTGATTAAAAATAATCTGGTCCCATCATAGCCCATATAAAACTTTTTTTTACAGCTGATTTATTACTATGTCATACCCAGAGTTTACCAGATCAGGAAACACTCTGGGCCCAAGGAAACAATTTCTCCCCCACCACTCTGGGACCTGTGGGTTGCCACCTCTTTGAAAAAGAAAAGAAAAATGATACAAAATAATTTTGGGCCTTACTGCTATTAGCCAATACAAACACATTGAATGACACATTGACTACATGGAACCACGGGTACTGTAGTCCCGAATAACATGTCAAATCCATAGTGTCTGTCCTATATCTGAGAGATGTATTTATGTTTTTACACTAGGTTCATTTACCCTCCTAACCACAGGCCCTCCTTTTCTTATCTCCTTCCCTTTCTCTCTCCCTCCATTTTGTCCCTCCTTTCATCTTGCTGCCTCCCCTGGTGCTTCTTTGATTGCTGTATCTCAGTTGCCGCGACAACTGGTAATGATAGTGCATGCAGGGAGGAGAGAGAGCGCAATAAAGTAGAAATATAGATCTGTTTACTGTCCCTACTCTCTGTTGGCTGCCCACCATTCCTTTACCTTCTCTCTCTCTCTCTCTCCTCACTCTCTCCCTCTCTCTCTCCTCACTCTCTCCCTCACTCTCTCTCTCCCTCCCTCACTCTCTCCCTCACTCACTCTCTCTCTCTCTCCCCTCACTCTCTCCCACTCTCTCCCTCACTCTCTCTCTCTCTCCCCTCACTCTCTCCCAGATTCTCTCTCCCTCACTCTCTCTCTCTCTCCCCTCACTCTCTCGCACCCTATTTGTCTCTGCCATCTCTCCTACCTTAACAGATTTCGCCAGGTGTTTTTCTCTCTCTCTCCCCTCACTCTCTCACACCCTATTTGTCTCTGCTGTCTCTCCTACCTTAACAGATTTCGCCGGGTGTCTCTCTCTCTCCCCTCACTCTCTCTCTCTCTCTCCCCTCACTCTCTCACACCCTATTTGTCTCTGCCATCTCTCCTACCTTAACAGATTTCGCCAGGTGTTTTTCTCTCTCTCTTCCCTCACTCTCTCTCTCTCTCTCCCCTCACTCTCTCACACCCTATTTGTCTCTGCTGTCTCTCCTACCTTAACAGATTTCGCCAGGTGTTTTTCTCTCTCTCTCCCCTCACTCTCTCACACCCTATTTGTCTCTGCTGTCTCTCCTACCTTAACAGATTTCGCCAGGTGTTTTTCTCTCTCTCTCCCCTCACTCTCTCACACCCTATTTGTCTCTGCTGTCTCTCCTACCTTAACAGATTTCGCCAGGTGTCTCTCTCTCTCCCCTCACTCTCTCACACCCTATTTGTCTCTGCCGTCTCTCCTACCTTAACAGATTTCGCCGGGTGTTTCTCTCGCTCTCCCCTCACTCTCTCTCTCCCCTCACTCTCTCACACCCTATTTGTCTCTGCCGTCTCTCCTACCTTAACAGATTTAGCCGGGTGTCTCTCTCTGTCTCGGACTGCATTTGAATGAACCTGTCTTATAGTAGAGTTCTCACTCCTATATACAGTAGAGGTATAATGATTTTGTTCACAGTCCGAATCAGTAGATAATCTCTTTAAGTGTCCTCTCCTCACACACACAAATGCAAACATGCACACGTACACACACACGCATGCACAAACGCACACACACACACACGCCTCGCACTAATGGCTTGGGAAATCTGGACTGACAGCATGTGCCAGATGCTAGGTGATTTCCCACCTCACTCTTTCTCTCCTTTTCATCTTTCATCTTTCTTTATTTCTATCTATCTATCTTTACATCTCTTTCTCTGTAAGGATGGCGAATCACTGTGGAATCAGATCTGTGTGCCATCAGTCATGGCTGGGGGCTCGGGGGAATACATGGTCAGGCTAGAGTAAATGATCCCCGACATTAACAAGCTCTCTTCCTCCAGTCTCTATTGTGAAGGGCCTTGCTTGGCTTGTTTACTGTCTACACCCAGAGAGTGATCCATAATGTAGACACCCAGAGAGTGATCCATAATGTCTACACCCAGAGAGTGATCCATAATGTAGACACCCATAATGTCTACACCCAGAGTGATCCATAATGTCCCACCATAATGTCCCAGAGAGTGATCCATAATGTAGACACCCAGAGAGTGATCCATAATGTCTACACCCAGAGAGTGATCCATAATGTAGACACCCAGAGAGTGATCCATAATGTCTACACCCAGAGAGTGATCCATAATGTCTACACCCAGAGAGTGATCCATAATGTCTACACCCAGAGAGTGATCCATAATGTCTACACCCAGAGAGTGATCCATAATGTCTACCCAGAGTGATCCATAATGTGATCCATAATGTCCATAATGTCCCAGAGAGTGATCCATAATGTCTACACCCAGAGAGTGATCCATAATGTCTACACCCAGAGAGTGATCCATAATGTAGACACCCAGAGAGTGATCCATAATGTCTACACCCAGAGAGTGATCCATAATGTCTGACACCCAGAGAGTGATCCATAATGTCTACACCCAGAGAGTGATCTATAATGTCTACACCCAGAGAGTGATCCATAATGTCTATACCCAGAGAGTGATCCTCTGTACACAGACACCCAGAGTGATCCATAATGTCTATACCCAGAGTGATCCATAATGTCTACACCCAGAGAGTGATCCATAATGTCTACACAGAGAGTGATCCATAATGTCTATACCCAGAGAGTGATCCATAATGTCTATACCCAGAGAGTGATCCATAATGTCTATACCCAGAGAGTGATCTATAATGTCTATACCCAGAGAGTGATCCATAATGTCTATACCCAGAGAGTGATCCATAATGTCTATACCCAGAGAGTGATCCATAATGTCTATACCCAGAGAGTGATCCATAATGTCTACACCCAGAGAGTGATCCATAATGTCTATACCCAGAGAGTGATCCATAATGTCTACACCCAGAGAGTGATCCATAATGTTGACACCCAGAGAGTGATCTATAATGTCTACACCCAGAGAGTGATCTATAATGTCTACACCCAGAGAGTGATCCATAATGTTGACACCCAGAGAGTGATCCATAATGTAGCACAATGTTCCACACCCAGATACCATCCCATCCTCTCCTCATCTTCTGTGTCCATTTTTTTGGTCAGGGAACCAACGACTCCTCTGGAATTCCTAGATAACATTTACTTATTAATTTGTCTCTCCGACTAAAAGCCAATCACACATTTGAAACATGTGTCAATTGATGTCAGATGCCTCTATCCAATGTAGTGGTTCAAGGGTATAGTTCAATTGATCCACCACCCCTATCCTGACTGATTCATAGAATTAAAGAGTGGAAACACACACACACACACACACACACACACACACACACACACACACACACACACACACACACACACAGATGGAAAACAAAGCCAAAATGGAAAATGCCTACTCGCCCAGGCCCCTGTGCCACCGCAACCTTGATTCTACCCTGTGCTTCCTATTCACAATCAGCTGACTAGCCCAGATTGCTCCCGGCGCATCCCCACAATGCATTATCCAGATAAATAGAGCAATTATAATAAGTCATTATAATCATAGATAAGCATTAGGGGAAGTGCATTAATGCAGCCATGTGTTTGTGTCCTATTAGTATCGGCTTCTGTTTCCTTCTGTTGCTGTCGGTTACGCTTGGGTGACCGAGCCAGGCGGTGCGTGACTGGCTGGGCGTGGGGTGGAGGTGGTGGTGGTGGTGGTGGTGCTTGCTCTGCTCTAAAAATGGGACAGGCTGGGTGGCTGGGTTCAGGTTGGGTGGCTGCCCACCTGTCAGCCCATGCCCACCTTGCCTGCATTTCAATGGGGTCACTACCAATCTCACACAGTGAAGTTGGGCAACATATCACACTGTCTCAATGCCAGAGAATCCACAACTTCGCCACAAGTACCAGGGTCACTTTTTTGGGCATAGCTGACGACGAAGGCCCCTAGATTCTATCTCTAATGTCCACATCTGCTGTCATAAGATCATAGGTGGTGCATTTCTGCGTGCACTTTGCATGAATAAATATACATAGAGGTTAGCCACCGTCACACAAAGTCATGATGACCTGGTCATGATGGAACAGGGTTATGGCATAAGTTGGCACTGTCGGGATGTGATGGCTACCATAATTTCTCCTGCTCAGGGGGGGCCAAACTGCAGCTGTTATCCAATGTGTTTTTGTCCGCCTGCCTTCCTCTCTCTCTGGATACGATCCGCGTCTGCCCAGCCCAGCCCACACTCCCAGGCCAGAGGGGTAATAGTTATGGAGCTGGCCTGTAATGATGGATCATTTGAAGCCTGCTGGCCCCTCTCCATTAATTTCTCTCTGTCTTTTTCTCTCTCTCTCTCTCTCTCTTCTAGCTACTCAATCGCTCTCTATGTTCATCAGTCTGGCTCCCTCCCACCCTGTCTCTCTTTCCCTCTCACCCTCCCTCCCTCCATCCCTCTCTTTCTCTCCCTCTCTCTGCCCTCTCTCTTCCACCATTCCATTAGCTGGTGCTTTCAAGGCCCTCGCAGCCAAACACATTTTCTCAATTTTCCCCCAGTACCCTCATCATCAGGATTCATTTGTTCGCCCCGAGCGAATGTTTTTAATTCAATCGTAGTAATCCATATCTGAGGCCTGTTCCTCTCTCTCTTCTTTCTCTGCCTGTCCTCTTCTTAGAAGAGAGAGGGAGAGAGAGATAGATGGGAGAACAAGAGAAAGAGGCAGCGTGTCTGCCAAGCCACAATAAGAGCAGCCCTGCATCCCTCCATTGGCCCGCTCACACGTGTGTGTGCACGCAGCGGCCTGACACACACCCAGCCAGAAAAGTTAGACGTGTTTATGCTGCTTAATCTGTACATGTCAGCGGTAGAGAAAGAGAGAGAGAGACACAGAGAGAGAGAGAAGAAGGGAGGAGGGGGTAAAAAGAGAAAGCAGGAAACACTGCAGTTGTGTTGGCTGCCCTTCATCCCCACAGCCTGAGGGAAACTGCTGCACTGGCTATTAATGTTTCACAACACATCTGTCTAGCCTTCTAGCTCCCCTTTTCTTCATCACTTCTCCCCCCCGCCTGTGTTCGAGGGGGGTTGAGGTGGTGGTGCCTGAATTGGAGTGGGGGGGGCTGTTCCCAATCTGACGACCTCTCTCTCTCTCATATTTTGCTGCTCCAGTGCACATCAGACTCAATCACTTGTGCAATGTGTTTTTATGAATTAATAAAAGGCACTTTTGAAAGGCCCAGCGGGTGGGGGGGGAGAGGGGACTAGGAATGGAAGGAGGGAGGGAGGTATGGAGGAAGGGAGAGGGGGTGGAAAGGCAATCTATGGAAGTTTAATGAGCACCGTGGGGACTGGGCTGGCTGCTGCCATGGTATCTGCAGCCAGGGCCCCTCCACAGAGCCCAGTGCTCTACATCACTGTCACTGCTGAGTAGCGGGGCACTGTGTGCCAGCCCCAGATGACTATCATTACCCAGATAAATACATCTGCCCTCCCGAGCCTGGCCCACGCCCCCACACGACCTCCCTCCCTCTCTCCTTCTATGGAACACACTCTCTCTAACCATTTGTTATGCTCTCTTGCACACATACACACACACATACATACACATACACACACACACACATTACACACACACACACATTACACACACACACACACACACACACACACATACAGAAACACACATTACACACGCACACACACACACACACACACACACACACACACACACACACACACACACACACACACACACACACACACACACACACACACACACACACACACACATACTAATACAGAAACACACACACACGGAAAAACACATACACAAAGGCACATACTCACTGAGATGAAACAAAACAAATTGGAATCAGCCTAAGGTCCAGAAAAAGAACAGAAGCTGCAGAGCACAGAGGCATCAGAGAGCTGCCATAGTGTAGTGGTGTGCTGATTCTCAAAGCAATGAGGCGGAGAGAGAGAGAGAGAGATGATATTCACCTGCCTCGTCAAATGGGCAATTATTTCAGCGCAAGCACATTTGGTAATTATAGAGGTCAGTGCTTGTGAATGAGTCTCTCGCTAACCCTCCAGCTCCCCCCTCTCTCTCCATGTCTCTCTTCATTCCCCTCTCTCTCTCTCTCTCTCTTCCTCCCTCCCTGTCCATCTCTCCCTCCCTCTGTCTTCATCTCTCTCTCTCCCTTTCTCTCTCTGTCTAACTATCTTGCTCTCCCTGTCTCTCTCCGTCTCTCTCTGTCTGTCTCCCTGGGTCATGCTTCACAGTTGAGTCCCCCAGTTAAATCAACGAGGCTCATTGATTTAAGAGCGGCCACAAGCATTGATTTGAAACGGCTCATGGTCCCAGGTGCAGGGAAAGTCATTTCAGCTCAGTAGACTGCTAATGGTTAGATGAAATGCACTGGGCCACCACCACCACAACAGACGACACACACAATGCATGGTAGGACCTAACAGGAGCCACACTAACACCAACATGTAAAGGCCTACACATGATGCATGGTAGGACCTAACAGGAGCCACACTAACACCAACATGTAAAGGCCTACACACACACATGATGCATGGTAGGACCTAACAGGAGCCACACTAACACCAACATGTAAAGGCCTACACACACGATGCATGGTAGGACCTAACAGGAGCCACACTAACACCAACATGTAAAGGCCTACACACGATGCATGGTAGGACCTAACGAGAGCCACACTAACACCAACATGTAAAGGCCTACACACATGATGCATGGTAGGACCTAACGGGAGCCACACTAACACCAACATGTAAAGGCCTACACACATGATGCATGGTAGGACCTAACAGGAGCCAAACTAACACCAACATGTAAAGGCCTACACACACGATGCATGGTAGGACCTAACAGGAGCCACACTAACACCAACATGTAAAGGACTACACACATGATGCATGGTAGGACCTAACAGAAGCCACACTAACACCAACATGTAAAGGCCTACACACACAATGCATGGTAGGACCTAACAGGAGCCACACTAACACCAACATGTAAAGGCCTACACACATGATGCATGGTAGGACCTAACAGGAGCCACACTAACACCAACATGTAAAGGCCTACACACATGATGCATGGTAGGACCTAACAGGAGCCACACTAACACCAACATGTAAAGGCCTACACACACGATGCATGGTAGGACCTAACAGGAGCCACACTAACACCAACATGTAAAGGCCTACACACAATGCATGGTAGGACCTAACAGAAGCCACACTAACACCAACATGTAAAGGCCTACACACGATGCATGGTAGGACCTAACGGGAGCCACACTAACACCAACATGTAAAGGCCTACACACGATGCATGGTAGGACCTAACAGGAGCCACACTAACACCAACATGTAAAGGCCTACACACACACATGATGCATGGTAGGACCTAACAGGAGCCACACTAACACCAACATGTAAAGGCCTACACACACACATGATGCATGGTAGGACCTAACGGGAGCCACACTAACACCAACATGTAAAGGCCTACACACACGATGCATGGTAGGACCTAACAGGAGCCACACTAACACCAACATGTAAAGGCCTACACACACGATGCATGGTAGGACCTAACAGGAGCCACACTAACACCAACATGTAAAGGCCTACACACACGATGCATGGTAGGACCTAACGAGAGCCACACTAACACCAACATGTAAAGGCCTACACACATGATGCATGGTAGGACCTAACGGGAGCCACACTAACACCAACATGTAAAGGCCTACACACATGATGCATGGTAGGACCTAACAGGAGCCAAACTAACACCAACATGTAAAGGCCTACACACACGATGCATGGTAGGACCTAACAGGAGCCACACTAACACCAACATGTAAAGGCCTACACACATGATGCATGGTAGGACCTAACAGAAGCCACACTAACACCAACATGTAAAGGCCTACACACACGATGCATGGTAGGACCTAACAGGAGCCACACTAACACCAACATGTAAAGGCCTACACACACGATGCATGGTAGGACCTAACAGGAGCCACACTAACACCAACATGTAAAGGCCTACACACAACAGATGCATGGTAGGACCCTAACAGAAGCCACACTAACACCAACATGTAAAGGCCTACACACGATGCATGGTAGGACCTAACAGAAGCCACACTAACACCAACATGTAAAGGCCTACACACGATGCATGGTAGGACCTAACAGGAGCCACACTAACACCAACATGTAAAGGCCTACACACGATGCATGGTAGGACCTAACAGGAGCCACACTAACACCAACATGTAAAGGCCTACACACATGATGCATGGTAGGACCTAACAGGAGCCACACTAACACCAACATGTAAAGGCCTACACACACACATGATGCATGGTAGGACCTAACGGGAGCCACACTAACACCAACATGTAAAGGCCTACACACATGATGCATGGTAGGACCTAACAGGAGCCACACTAACACCAACATGTAAAGGCCTACACACACGATGCATGGTAGGACCTAACAGGAGCCACACTAACACCAACATGTAAAGGCCTACACACACGATGCATGGTAGGACCTAACAGGAGCCACACTAACACCAACATGTAAAGGCCTACACACACGATGCATGGTAGGACCTAACAGGAGCCACACTAACACCAACATGTAAAGGCCTACACACACGATGCATGGTAGGACCTAACAGGAGCCACACTAACACCAACATGTAAAGGCCTACACACACACATGATGCATGGTAGGACCTAACGGGAGCCACACTAACACCAACATGTAAAGGCCTACACACACGATGCATGGTAGGACCTAACAGGAGCCACACTAACACCAACATGTAAAGGCCTACACACACGATGCATGGTAGGACCTAACAGGAGCCACACTAACACCAACATGTAACACCAACATGTAACCTAACAGGAGCCACACTAACACAACATGTAAAGGCCTACACACAATGCATGGTAGGACCCACACTAACACCAACAGGTAGCCACACATGGTAGGACCTAACGAGAGCCAAACACCAACATGTAAAGGCCTACACACACACATGATGCATGGTAGGACCTAACGGGAGCCACACTAACACCAACATGTAAAGGCCTACACACACGATGCATGGTAGGACCTAACAGGAGCCACACTAACACCAACATGTAATGGCCTACACACACAATGCATGGTAGGACCTAACAGGAGCCACACTAACACCAACATGTAAAGGCCTACACACACGATGCATGGTAGGACCTAACAGGAGCCACACTAACACCAACATGTAAAGGCCTACACACACGATGCATGGTAGGACCTAACGGGAGCCACACTAACACCAACATGTAAAGGCCTACACACACGATGCATGGTAGGACCTAACGGGAGCCACACTAACACCAACATGTAATGGCCTACACACACAATGCATGGTAGGACCTAACGGGAGCCACACTAACACCAACATGTAAAGGCCTACACACACAGTGTACTTTGCACCAGTGTGTTGATGAACCAAGTGGGTGTAATAGTAGTGATGTGATTGGTCAACGTGGTGACGTCTTAGCTGTCTCATTTGTGCTCGAGGTTGTTTTTATTATGGTTCATTATTATGGTGGTTGAAGCTGAATGTTAAACTCAAATCTTCCTACCATTGTATCTAAGCCAATATGACACCAATGTCGATTAAACTTGATTGGAGGTACACAACACAGTCCCCGCCTCTCGTCACGAGCCGTCCGGACGTTACCGAGAACTACATATCGTATTATTTATTTTTGTTACTTTATTTAGAGTTTTTCAGATATGAGAACATAAGAACAGTACAACCCCCTTCATTCCCCCATCCACCCATCCCTCCCTACCCGCCTTAAGTTAGCGTGTGACCTTTATCCCCAAATAAGTAAAGACCTGATGCTCCACCTTAAATGGGAAATTGGCATACCCAATACCTTCTGCTAACTGATTCATGGGAAGGAGTACACTTTTTGTTAGTTTTAGCTTATAACCAGAGAATGTCTCAAAACAGGGTTAGAGTTAGGGTATAGACTCCACAGGGTTAGAGAGAGGGTATAGACTCCACAGGGTTAGAGAGAGGGTATAGACTCCACAGGGTTAGAGTTAGGGTATAGACTCCACAGGGTTAGAGAGAGGGTATAGACTCCACAGGGTTAGAGTTAGGGTATAGACTCCATAGGGTTAGAGAGAGGGTATAGACTCCACAGGGTTAGAGAGAGGGTATAGACTCCACAGGGTTAGAGAGAGGGTATAGACTCCACAGGGTTAGAGAGAGGGTAGAGACTCCACAGGGTTAGAGAGAGGGTATAGACTCCACAGGGTTAGAGAGAGGGTATAGACTTCACAGGGTTAGAGAGGGGGTATAGACTTCACAGGGTTAGAGAGAGGGTATAGACTCCATAGGGTTAGAGAGAGGGTATAGACTCCACAGGGTTAGAGAGAGGGTATAGACTTCACAGGGTTAGAGAGAGGGTATAGACTTCACAGGGTTAGAGAGAGGGTATAGACTCCACAGGGTTAGAGAGAGGGGTTAGAGAGAGGGTTCTCAGGGTTAGAGAGAGGGTATAGACTCCACAGGGTTAGAGAGAGGGGGTATAGACTCCACAGGGTTAGAGAGAGGGTATAGACTCCACAGGGTTAGAGAGAGGGTATAGACTCCACAGGGTTAGAGAGAGGGTATAGACTCCACAGGGTTAGAGAGAGGGTATAGACTCCACAGGGTTAGAGAGAGGGTATAGACTCCACAGGGTTAGAGAGAGGGTATAGACTCCACAGGGTTAGAGAGAGGGTATAGACTCCACAGGGTTAGAGAGAGGGTATGGACTCCACAGGGTTAGAGAGAGGGTATAGACTCCCCAGGGTTAGAGAGAGGGTATAGACTCCACAGAGTTAGAGAGAGGGTATAGACTCCACAGGGTTAGAGAGAGGGTATAGACTCCACAGGGTTAGAGAGAGGGTATAGAGAGAGGGGAGGGTATAGACTCCACAGGGTTAGAGAGAGGGTATAGACTTCACAGGGTTAGAGAGAGGGTATAGACTCCATAGGGTTAGAGAGAGGGTATAGACTCCACAGGGTTAGAGAGAGGGTATAGACTCCACAGAGTTAGAGAGAGGGTATAGACTCCACAGGGTTAGAGAGAGGGTATAGACTCCACATGGTTAGAGAGAGGGTATAGACTCCACAGGGTTAGAGAGAGGGTATAGACTCCACAGGGTTAGAGAGAGGGTATAGACTCCACAGGGTTAGAGATGTATAAAATAAGATCAACTGCCTATAAGGACATCTTGTGAGTTTTGTTACCCCTCAATAATCCCTCAATCCTCTCCTCCTAGCAAGAGGCTCAATAGCCAAATCAAATAGGAAAGGGGATAAACAACATCCCTGCCTGGCCCCCCTGTGGAGAGCGAAGCTGCTGGAGGTAACATTGTTGGTGCGAACAGAAGCCACTTGGGACGAATACGAAGTCTTAATCCAGGAAAGGAAGGTTGGGCCAAACCCAAATCTCTCTGGTACTGTAAATAGATATTCCCAGTCGAAAGCCTTCTCAGCATCAAGAGAGATGACGACCTCTGGCTGTAGAGTTGAGTGGGCAGAATAAAGAAGATTAAATAGCTGGCGCATATTACAGAAAGATTGCCTACCTGAGATAAATCCGGTTTGGTCAGAGTTAATTACATTAGGCATCACTGTCTCTAAACGGCACGAGAGGACCTTAGTGAGAATTTTATAATCGCAGCACAATAGGCTTATAGGGCGGTATGAGCCACAGTCTAGGGGATTCTTGTCCTTTTTAAGCAAAACCCAAAATTGTCGCCTGGGTAAGTGTCTGGGGCAGTTTCTGATTAGAAAGGATGTCATTGTACATTGAGCTGAGGATAGGGTACAGTTTGGAAGAGAACGCATTATAAAATCCAATAGGGAAGCCATCAGGCCCCAGGGGCTTCACCCCTCTGCATGGACTGGATTGCCTGAGTAGCTTTCTCATCACTTATTGAGGCATCCCCATGTTAGTTTGTTCATCAGAATTGAGACAATCTGGACGTCCAGATTGCCTAGAAATGCATGCATACGAAATGTGTCAGGAAGAGTCTCTGATGAGTAAAGAGAAGAGTAGAATTGCTTCAATTGATTGTTGATTTCTTTGAGGTTGGTAGAAGTTAAATCAGCTGCAACACAGATTTCAGGTGTGGTGCTGGTACAGTAACAGTGGATTGCCGGGGAGATAACAACTTGCCAGCTTTCTCTCCGTGTTCATAAAATGTCTGCTTTGACTTTAACAAAAGCTGCTCGGTTAGTTTAGTGGAAAGATTGTCAAATTCCGATTGGTGTAGCAGTCTCTCATTGTAGAGTTCCGATTGGTGTAGCAGTCTCTCATTGTAGAGTTCCGATTGGTGTAGCAGTCTCTCATTGTAGAGTTCCGGAGTTGGAGCCCGTACCTGTTGTCCACATCTAGAATGAGTTGATAGTTCCAATAAGCGTTGAGTGTTTGTTGTCGTACGCCGTGTATGTAATGATGTATCCCCTTAGATATGCTTTTACCGACTCCCACACGGTAGAAAGGTGCAGTTGATCTGTAAAAAGACATCAATGTGAGTTGATGGGCACGACAGGATGGTAGTAGTGGGTCAAGTCCCCACACGCATTGTGATGCAGTACTGTCCGGAGTGCAGATATTTCGCTGGACAGGGCTACGGTCTGAGATAACGATGCTGTGATATTGGCTATAAGTTACAGAAGGAATAATTATACTGTCCAGCAGGAAAAAGTCAATCCTCGAGTATGAGTGGTGGACTGGAGAAACAACACTGTACTGTTTAGCAGTGGGATAACTCCTCCTTCATGAATATGACAAATGATAGGATTCTGGAAATGACCTGATTACTGAGCCTGATTTTGAAATTACTTCGTTGGTCTTTGGTCTGGATCTGTCTAGACTTGGACGTAATACACAGTTGAAATCTCCGCCCAGTATTAAATGATGAGACTTGAGGTAAGGAAGTGTTGCAATGAGGTCAGAGAAAAATTGAGTATCATCCCAATTAGGACCATAGAGGTTAGCCAGATCAATCTGTGTGATAAACTATTTCCCCATCACTATAACACATCTGCCATTAGTATCTGAAATGACTTTGAAGGAGACAAAGGGAGGGCCTTTTCTCATAAGGATGGCTGCCCCTCTGGTCTCAGCTCATAAGTAAAGAGCAGAGTAGAATTGCTTCAATTGATTGTTGATTTATTTGGGATTGAAAGAAGTTAAATCAGCTGTTAACACAGATTTCAGGTATGGTGCTGCTAGCAGCGGATTGTTGAAGCTGATGAGATAACTTATGTTTATACTGTTTATTTTCTACGCTATTCTACTGTATTTTAGTCCATTTCGCTCTGACATCGCTCGTCCATACTGTACTGTATTCTATAGTATTCTACTGTATTTTAGTCCATTCTGCTCTGACATCGCTCGTCCATACTGTACTGTATTCTATAGTATTCTACTGTATTTTAGTCCATTCTGCTCTGACATCGCTTGTCCATACTGTACTGTATTCTATAGTATACTACTGTATTTTAGTCCATTCTGCTCTGACATCGCTTGTCCATACTGTACTGTATTCTATAGTATACTACTGCATTTTAGTCCATTCTGCTCTGACATCGCTTGTCCATACTGTACTGTATTCTATTGTATTCTACTGTATCTTAGTCCATTCTGCTCTGACATTGCTCTGACAATATATTTTAGATTTTAAATTCTTCAAAGTAGCCACCCTTTGCCTCACTACCGCTACGAATACTACTTACAACCAATGAAGCTACAACTATTTAGCCTACTGCTACAACTGCTACAACTACTGCTACTACTGCTACTGCTACTAGTACTACTAATGCTCCTCCTACTACTACTACTAAGCCTACTACTACTGCTACTACTGCTCCTACTACTGCTCCTACTACTACTACTACTGCTCCTACTACTACTACTACTACTACTACTACTAGTGCTCCTACTGCTACTGCTCCTACTACTACTACTTCTATTGGTACTACTACTACTACTACTACTACTACTTCTATTGGTACTACTACTACTGCTACTACTACTACTACTACTGCTCCTACTACTACTACTAGTGCTCCTACTGCTACTACTACTACTACTGCTCCTACTACTACTACTAGTGCTCCTACTGCTACTACTACTACTACTACTGCTGCTACTACTACTACTACTACTAGTGCTCCTACTGCTACTACTACTACTACTGCTCCTACTACTACTACTTCTATTGGTACTACTACTACTGCTACTACTGCTACTACTACTACTACTTCTATTGGTACTACTACTACTGCTACTACTACTGCTACTACTACTACTACTAGTGCTCCTACTGCTACTGTTCCTACTACTACTACTTCTATTGGTACTACTACTACTGCTACTACTACTACTACTACTGCTCCTACTACTACTACTTCTATTGGTACTACTACTACTACTACTGCTCCTACTACTACTACTAGTGCTCCTACTGCTACTACTACTACTACTGCTACTGCTACTACTACTACTAGTGCTCCTACTGCTACTACTACTACTACTACTGCTCCTACTACTACTACTAGTGCTCCTACTGCTACTACTACTACTACTTCTATTGGTACTACTACTACTACTACTACTGCTACTACTACTACTACTGCTCCTACTACTACTACTACTACTACTTCTATTGGTACTACTACTACTGCTACTACTACTACTACTACTACTACTACTACTGCTACTACTACTACTACTACTACTACTTCTGGTACTACTACTACTGCTACTACTACTACTAGTGCTCCTACTGCTACTACTACTACTACTCTGCTACTACTACTGCTATTGGTACTACTACTACTGCTACTACTGCTACTACTACTACTAGTGCTCCTACTGCTACTACTACTACTACTACTGCTCCTACTACTACTACTTCTATTGGTACTACTACTACTACTACTACTACTACTACTACTACTACTGCTCCTACTACTACTACTTCTATTGGTACTACTACTACTGCTACTACTACTACTAGTGCTCTACTGCTACTACTACTGCTCCTACTACTACTACTTCTATTGGTACTACTGCTACTACTACTATGACTACTACTGCTACTACTACTACTACTACTGCTACTACTGCTACTACTACTAGTGCTCCTACTGCTACTACTACTACTAGTCTGCTACTACTACTTCTATTGGTACTACTACTACTGCTGCTACTACTACTACTACTGCTACTACTGCTACTACTACTACTACTGCTACTACTGCTACTACTACTACTACTACTACTGCTACTACTACTACTACTGCTACTACTACTACTATTTGGTACTACTACTACTACTATTGGTACTACTGCTACTAGTCCTACTACTACTACTAAGCCTCCTTCTACAACTACTACTACTACTACTTAGCCTACTACTACTACTTAGCCTACTACTACTACTACTGCTCCTACTGCTACTACTACTACTACTACTACTACTATTGGTACTACTACTACTACTAAGCCTACTACTACTATTACTGCTCCTACTACTCCTACTCCTACTACTACTTAGCCTACTACTACTACTATTGGTACTACTACTACTACTACTACTACTACTACTACTACTATTGGTTCTACTACTACTACTATTGGTACTACTACTACTACTACTATTGGTACTACTACTATTGGTACTACTACTACTACTACTATTACTACTACTACTACTAAAGAGTGTGAGTTTTTCACATCTTAGACACATTTTAGATATTCCCCAAGAATCCCATTAAAAAAAAACTAAATTTCAACAACATCACTCCATATTGTAGGGAAGTTGATTGGCCAGTCCATTAGTGCAGCGTTAGGGGTCGATATGTTTTTCCAGACAGACTCTGATCAATGCGGTGGCTGCGGCCGTTTCCTTAGTAACCACGTGAGCTGGAGCGTTACTGACAGTACGTGAGTGTGTGCGTATCTGTGTGTTTTGACACCAGAACAACACTGTGAAGACATTTAAGGTGATTTTAAAATAATATAAAGGCCACAGTAAATGAATCATGTTTTATAAAAAGTCATTATAAATATTTAGCATCTGCTAAATGACTAAAATGTAAAAGGTAAAAACAGTGAAGAACTGTCTCCATCTGTCAGTCACAACATTACTTACACATCCCCCTCTTCCCCCAACACCCCCAGCCTCCCCAGCCTCCTTCCAGCCTCCCCCCCTAACTCCCCCCCCAGCCTCCCCTAACTCCCCCAGCCTCCCCTGTCCCCTTAACTCCCCCAGCCTCCCCTAACTCCCCCTGTCCCCTTAACTTCCCCAGCCTCCCTCTAACTCCCCTGTCCCCTAACTCCCCCAGCCTCCCCCTGTCCCCTTAACTCCCCAGCCTCCCCTCCCCCTGTCCCCTTAACTCCCCCAGCCTCCCCTAACTCCCCCCTCCCCTGTCCCCTTAACTCCCCCAGCCTCCCCTCCCCTGTCCCCTTAACTCCCCCAGCCTCCCTAACTCCCCCAGCCTGTCCCCTTAACTCCCCCAGCCTCCCCTAACTCCCCTGTCCCCTTAACCCAGCCTCCCCAGCCTCCCCTCCCCTGTCCCCTTAACTCCCCCAGCCTCCCCTAACTCCCCTGTCCCCTTAACTCCCCCAGCCCCCCTTAACTCCCCAGCCCCCTCTAACTCCCCTGTCCTCCCCCTGTCCCCTTAACTCCCCCAGCCTCCCCCTGTCCCCTTAACTTCCCCAGCCTCCCTCTATCTCCCCCCCCCCAACGGCAGTCTGAAAAGATTACAGTCAGCAGTGGTGGATAATTGCCCCCGTCAGGATGGACAATACAGGAAGTACCCCAGAGACACTGGGGATGACAGGAGTTGGCTCACCACTGAATTATTCATCACACCAGCCTTGGCCTGCTCAGTTAGATTACACCAGGGCTTTCATTAGGCTGCCTCTGCAGCGTAATGTAGAGGAAGCGTTCAAATAAAATACTGCCCGTAGATCCAACGGAGCCTGGATAAATTACCATACATTTTGAGGATGGGGGAGTGTGTTGTGTGGGAGGTGGGGTGGTGTGTGTGTGTGTGTGAGTGTGCGTGCGTGCGTGCGTGTGTGATATGTGTCATACTTGAGTGGATCGGTCGGTGTCGGTGTGTGTGTGTGTGTGTGTGTGTGTGTGTGTGTGTGTGTGTGTGTGTGTTTGTTTTCTACTCGAGTAGAGGCGAGTGGTAACCTTGCCCACCTAGGTAATAATGCTTGTGAGATTAAAATGTGATAGCATCAACAACAAGTAGAGCCTCTCCATGCTTGTCCTAATGACAGCTCTGTTGGCGTGACAGCCACCCAGCACCACTTGACTGGTGCTACAGTCTCCATCTCCCTCTCTCTCCACCGCGTAATAACACACTTAAAACATGCGCTGACCCCCCCCTTCTCCTCAACCTACGTCTGTTCTCTCATCCCCCTCTTCTGTCCTCCTCCACTCCTAGCTGGTGTGGTTGTCAGGTTGAGAGAGAAAGAGAGAAAGAGAGAGAGGCGGATGGATGGAGGGAGGGAGGGGGCTGTCGGGAAGGATGTGTGTCAGGTGAAGGATTACATCAGAGCTACCTGCTGATTGCCTGGTCTTATATATTTACCATGTGACTGGTCCTAGACCAGTTTACACAAAGAACATTGCATTGCTAGGAGGAAAACTGCTCCAAAATCTGAATAGCAGGGGTTAGATGTGTAATACAGAATCATTGATTTAGTAGGCCTATGGTCTTGTGCCCTGGCTGTTTGTCTTCAGTATCAGAGTGGTACAATATGAAAACGGAATAATGATTTGTGTAACCCTCAAAAAGTCTAAAAAGAAAGACAAACAAACCTGTCCTTGTGCATATTCCTGAGCATAGACTATAGTATCTCAATTTACCTTCCTTCAGTGCAGCAGACAGACAGCTTCCAATGAGATATGGCAACACCATTCGAGTATTAAACTACATCATCTACATCTACATAATCTACATCATCTACATCTACATAATCTACATCATCTACACTATCGACATCATCATCTTCATAATCTTCATCATCTACATAAACTACATCAGCTACATCTACATAATCTACACCATCTACATCTACATAATCTACATCATCTACACTATCGACATCATCATCTTCATAATCTTCATAATCTACATAAACTACATCATCTACATAAACTACATCAGCTACATAATCAATATCATCTACTTCGACATCAGCTACATGATCTACATCAACATGATCTACATCTACATCATCTACATCTAGATCATCTACATCAGCTACATGATCTACATCAACATGATCTACATCATCTACATCTAGATCATCTACATCAGCTACATGTACAGTTGAATTCGGAAGTTTACATACACCTCAGCCAAATACATTTAAACTCAGTTTTTCACAATTCCTGACATTTAATCCTAGTAAAAATCCCCTGTTTTAGGTCAGTTAGGATCACCACTTTATTTTAAGAATGTGAAATGTCAGAATATTCATAGAGAGAATGATTTATTTCAGCTTTAATTTATTTGATCATATTCCCAGTGGGTCAGAAGTTTACATACACAATTAATATTTTGGTAGCATTGCCTTTAAATTGTTAAACTTGGGACAAATGTTTCAGGTAGCCTTCCACAAGCTTCCCACAATAAGTTGGGTGAATTTTGACCCATTCCTCCTGACATAGCTGGTGTAACTGAGTCAGGTTCGTTGGCCTCCTTGCTCGCGAATGCTTTTTCAGTTCTGCCCACAAATTTTCTATGGGATTGAGTTCAGAGCTTTGTGATGGCCACTCAAATACCTTGACTTTGTTGTCTTGAAGCCATTTTGCCACAACTTTGGAAGTATGCTTGGGGTCATTGTCCATTTGGAAGCCCCTTTTGCGACCAAGCTTTAACTTCCTGACTGATGTCTTGAGCTGTTGCTTCAATATAGCCACATCATTTTCCTACCTCATGATGCCATCTGTTTTGTGAAGTGCACCAGTTCCTCCTGTAGCAAAGCACCCTCACAACATGATGCTGCCACCCCTGTGCTTCACGGTTGGGATGGTGTTCTTCGGCTTGCAAGCATTCCCCTTTTTCCTCCAAACATAACGATGGTCATTATGGCCAAACAGTTCCATTTTTGTTTCATCAGACCAGAGGACATTTCTCCAAAACGTACGATCTTTGTCCCCATGTGCAGTTGCAAACCGTAGTCTGGCTTTTTTATGGAGGTTTTGGAGCTGTGGCTTCTTCCTTGCTGAGCGGCCTTTCAGGTTATGTCGATACAGGACTCGTTTTACTGTGAATATAGAATATTTTGTACCTGTTTCGTCCAGCATCTTCACAAGGTCCTATGCTGTTGTTCTGGGATTGATTTGCACTTATCGCACGTTCGTTCATCTCCAGGAGACAGAACGCGTCTCCTTCCTGAGTGGTATGATGACTGCGTGCTCCCTCTAGGAGACAGAATGCCTCTCCTTCCTGAGTGGTATGATGACTGCGTGGTCCCATGGTGTTTATACGTACTATTGTTTGTACAGATGAACGTGTTACCTTCAGGCGTTTGGAAATTGCTCCCAAGGATGAACCAGACCAAACATTTTTTCTGAGATCTTGGCTGATTTCTTTTGATTTTCCCATGATGTCAAGCAAAGAGGTACTGAGTTTGAAGAAAGGCCTCGAAATACATCCACAGGTACACCTCCAATTGACTCAAATGATGTCAATTAGCCTATCAGAAGCTTGTAAAGCTGTTTAATGGCACAGTCAATTTAGTGTGAACTTCTGACCCAATGGAATTGTGATACAGTGAATTATAAGTGAAATAATCTGTCTGTAAACAATTGTTGGAAAAATGACTTGTGTCATGCAGGAAGTAGATGTCCTAACCGACTTGCAAAAACTAACAAGAAATTTATGGAGTGGTTGAAAAAATGTGTAAGTGTTTGTAAACTTCTGACTTCAACAGTACATCATATACATAATCTACATATACATAATATACATCATCTACATATACATCTACATCATATGGGGCGGCAGGGTAGCCTAGTGGTTAGAGCGTTGTACTAGCAGCCGTAAGGTTGCGAGTTCAAATCCCCGTGCTGACAAGGTACAAATCTGTCGTTCTGCCCCTAAAAACAGGCAGTTAACCCACTGTTCCTAGGCCGTCATTGAAAATAAGAATTTGTTCTTAACCGATTTGCCTGGTTAAATAAAGGTAAAAAATATACATCATCTACATATATTTATCATCCACAGGAGGGAGAGTTGTATGGCATTGAGGGTTGTTAACACAGTGTACAGAATGGTGTCGTCTGCGTAGAGGTGGATCAGAGACTCACCAGCAGCAAGAGCAACATCATTGATGTATAGAGAGAAGAGAGTCGGTCCAAGAGTGTGGCACCCCCATAGAGAATGCCAGAGGCCCGGACAACAGACCCTACAATTTGACACACTGAACTCTATCAGAGAAGTAGATATACATAATCTGCATCATAAATATCACATCATGTAAGTAAATCTACATCATATATATTATATACATCCTCATTATCTACATATCACTACATGTACATTATCTAAATCTACATATACATCACCTACATTACATCATGTACTTAATCTACATCATATATATACATCATCTACATCATCATATCTACATCATCATCATCTACATCATCTATCTACATCATCTATATCATCTACATACATACATCATCTACATTATCATCTATCATCTACATATCTACATCATACATCATCTATATATACATCATCATCATCTATATATACATCATCTACACATCATCTATATATACATCATGTATCATCTACACATCATCTACATCATCTATATATACATCATCTACACATCATCTATATATACATCATCTACACATCATCTATATATACATCACCTACACATCATCTATATATACATCATCTACACATCATCTATATATACATCATCTACACATCATCTATATATACATCATCTACAACATCATCTATATATACATCATCTACATCATCATACATCATCTACATATTTATCATTTTATTTATCCATTATTTTACCAGGTAAATTGACTGAGAACACGTTCTCATTTACAGGAAAGACCTGGGGAATAGTTACAGGGGAGAGGAGGGGGATGAATGAGCCAATTGGAAACTAGGGAGGATTAGGTGACCGTGATGGTTTGATGGCCAGATTGGGAATTTAGTCAGGACACCGGGGTTAACACCCCTACTCTTACGATAAGTGCCATGGGATCTTTAATGACCGCAGAGAGTCAGGACACCCGTTTAACATCCCATCCGAAAGACAGCACCCTACAAAGGGCAATGTCCCCAATCACTGGCCTGGGGAATTGGAATATTTTTTAGACCAGAGGAAAGAGTGCCTCCTACTGGCCCTCCAACACCACTTCCAGCAGTATCTGGTCTCCCATCCAGGGACTGACCAGGACCAACCCTGCTTAGCTTCAGAAGCAAGCCAGCAGTGGTATGCAGGGTGGTATGCTGCTACATCATCTACATCAGGTACATATACATCATCTACATATACATCATCTACATATACATCATCTACATCTACATCATCTACATATACATCATCTACATATACATCATCTACATATACATCTACATCATCTAAATATACATCATCTACATACATCATCTAC
Organism: Oncorhynchus nerka; assembly: GCF_034236695.1. NCBI lineage: Eukaryota > Metazoa > Chordata > Actinopteri > Salmoniformes > Salmonidae > Oncorhynchus > Oncorhynchus nerka. The sequence continues at coordinate 93,709,501 of NC_088422.1, forward strand.
ATATACATCATCTACATATACATCATCTACAGACTCAAACAACCACAACAACAACTAAACGGTTCTCTCTCTCTCTCTCTCTCTCTCTCTCTCTCTACCTGCCGGCTGCTGTACTGTTGCCTGCACTTCCAATTAATTAGCGAGTGGTGATGCTGTCAGCAGAGATAATTGTTTGTCAGCGTGTCAGTCAGTCAGTTAACAGCCCCCGCCCGCTGGTAAATAGAGACGTGTGTGTGCGTGTGTGTGTGTGTGTGTGTGTGTGTGTGTGTGTGTGTGTGTGTGTGTGTCTGTCTGTCCTCCAATCCCAGCCGCTACCGTTAACTCTCTGCTGCCTGCCACCCCGACCCTCTCCATCAGTGAGTCGCTCATCATTTATTTATCACACACAATTGTATGAACACACACGGGTAAACATGTACAAACAAGTGTGCATTCAAGCATGACACACACACACACACACACACACACACACACACACACACACACACACACACACACACACACACACACACACACACACACACACACACACGTGTTTGACTATCCTTGAAGGGAACAAACAATTGATTCCCTTTCAAAATCCTATTTTCCCTAACCCTAACCTTAACTCTAAACCTAACCCCAATCTCTAACCTTAGCCTTAACCCTTAACCTAAACCCAACCTCGACCCCAACCTCTAACCTTAACCCTAGACCTAGACCTAACCCCAACCCCAACCTCTAACCTTAACCCTAGACCTAAACCTAACCCCAACCCCTAACCTTAACCCTAGACCTAAACCTAACCCCAACCCCAACCCCTAACCTTAACCCTTAACCTAAACCTAACCCCAACCCCAACCTCTAACCCTAACCCTAGACCTAAACCTAACCCAACCCCTAACCTTAACCCTAGACCTAAACCTAACCCCAACCTCTAACCTTAACCCTAGACCTAAACCTAACCTCAACCCCAACCCCTAACCTTAACCCTTAACCTAAACCTAACCCCAACCCCAACCCCTAACCTTAACCCTAGACCTAAACCTAACCCCAACCCTAGACCTAAACCTAACCCCAACCCCTAACCTTAACCCTAGACCTAAACCTAACCCCAACCCCTAACCTTAACCCTAGACCTAAACCTAACCTCAACCCCTAACCTTAACCCTAGACCTAAACCTAACCCCAACCTCTAACCTCTAACCTTAACCCTAGACCTAAACCTAACCCCAACCTCTAACCTCTAACCTCTAACCTTAACCCTAGACCTAACCCCAACCCCAACCTCTAACCTTAACCCTAGACCTAAACCTAACCTCAACCCCAACCCCTAACCTTAACCCTAGACCTAAACCCAACCTCAACCCCAACCTCTAACCTTAACCCTAGACCTAAACCCAACCCCAACCTCTAACCTTAACCCTAGACCTAAACCTAACCCAACCCCTAACCTTAACCCTAGACCTAAACCTAACCTCAACCCCAACCCCTAACCTTAACCCTAGACCTAAACCCAACCTCAACCCCAACCTCTAACCTTAACCCTAGACCTAAACCCAACCTCAACCCCAACCTCTAACCTTAACCCTAGACCTAAACCTAACCCCAACCTCTAATCCTGACTCTAATTGTAACCCTAACCATAAACCTACCCCATAACCCTAAACCTAACCCCTAAGCCTAAACCTAACCCATAACCCTAAACCTAACCCCTAACCCATAACCCTAAACCTAACCCCTAAGCCTAAACCTAACCCATAACCCTAAACCTAACCCCTAAGCCTAAACCTAACCCCTAACCCTAAACCTAACCCATAACCCTAAACCTAACCCATAACCCTAAACCTAACCCCTAACCCATAACCCTAAACCTAACCCCTAACCCTAAACCTAACCCCTAAGCCTAAACCTAACCCATAACCCTAAACCTAACCCCTAAGCCTAAACCTAACCCCTAACCCTAAACCTAACCCATAACCCTAAACCCTAAACCTAACCCCTAAGCCTAGCATTTTTCCTTGTGGGGACTGCAAAATGTTCCTTGTTTTACTATCTTTAGATAGCAAGACCAAACACACACACACCACCTCACCACAGACACACCATCTCCTCCCCTCCACAGACACACCACCTCCTCCCCTCCACACACCACCTCACCGCCACACACCACCTCCCGCCACACACCACCTCACCTCCACACCACCTCCTCCCCTCCACACACCACCTCACCGCCACACACCACCTCCCCACCGCCACACCACCTCCTCCCCTCCACACACCACCTCCTCCCCTCCACACACCACCTCACCGCCACACACCACCTCCTCCCCTCCACCACCTCACCTCACCGCCCCACACACCACCTCCTCCCCTCCACACACCACCTCACCGCCACACACCACCTCCCCCCTCCACCCCACCTCCTCCGCCACACACCACCTCCTCCCCCCACACACCTCCTCCCCTCCACACACCACCTCACCGCCACACACCACCTCCCCACCGCCACACCACCTCCTCCCCTCCACACACCACCTCCTCCCCTCCACACACCACCTCACCGCCACACACCACCTCACCGCCACACACCACCTCCCCACAGACACACCACCTCCTCCCCGCCACACACCACCTCCTCCCCCACACACCACCTCCTCCCTCCACACACCACCTCACCGCCACACACCACCTCCTCACCGCCACACACCACCTCCCCCCGCCACAGATACACCACCACCTCCCCACCACACACACCACCTCCCCACCACACACACACACACACACACACACACACACACACACACACACACACACACACACACACACACACACACCACCACACCACCACCACCACCTCACCACCTCACCTCCTCCACAGACACACCACCTTACCACAACCACCTCACCGTCGCCACAGACACACCACCCCCTCACCGCCACTACACACACCACCACCTCACCACACACACACACACACAATCTCCACGCTGCCACACACCACCTCACCTCCGCCACACACACACACCACCTTCTACATTTTCCTTCTCCTACCCCCTCATGTGGAATACACAGGAACCGACAATGACCAATAGGAGCAGAACCACCGTTCAGAATATAGCCACTAGGAGGGCTTGGCTACGGCCATTACTGGTCCCAGCTGTGGGATACTGTGAGCCACATTGAAGGTTGGAGTGGCAGTTTTCCCCATGCCCCTGGAACCAGAGCAGACCAGAGCAAACCAGACCAGAGCATACCAGAGCAGACCAGACCAGAGCACACCCGACCAGAGCAGACCAGAGCAGAGCAGATCAGAGCAGAGTAGAAGAGACTAGAGCGACCAGACCAGAGCAGACTAGAGCGACCAGACCAGAGTAGACCAGACTAGAGCAAACCAGACCAGAGCAGACCAGAGCATAGCAGACCAGAGCATAGCAGACCAGACTAGAGCAGACCAGAGCAGACCAGAGCAGACTAGAGCAGACCAGACTAGAGCGACCAGACTAGAGCGACCAGACCAGAGCAGACCAGACTAGAGCGACCAGACCAGAGCAGACTAGAGCGACCAGACCAGAGCAGACCAGACTAGAGCAGACCAGACCAGAGCATACCAGAGCAAACCAGAGCAGACTAGAGCGGCCAGACCAGAGCAGACTAGAGCGACCAGACCAGAGCAGACAGACTAGAGCGACCAGACCAGAGCAAATCAGACCAGAGCATACCAGAGCATACCAGACCAGACCAGAGCGACCAGACTAGAGCGACCAGACCAGAGCAGACTAGAGCGACCAGACCAGTGCAGAGCAGACTAGAGCGACCAGACCAGTGCAGACCAGACTAGAGCGACCAGACCAGACCAGAGCAGACTAGAGCGACCAGACCAGAGCAGACCATAGCAACCAGACCAGAGCAGACCAGACTAGAGCAACCAGACCAGAGCAGACCAGACTAGATCGACCAGACCAGACTAGAGCGACCAGACCAGAGCAAATCAGACCAGAGGATACCAGAGCAGACCAGACTAGAGCGACCAGACTAGACCAGACCAGACTAGAGCGACGAGACCAGAGCAGAGCAGACCAGAGCAGAGTAGACCAGAGCAGACCAGACTAGACCAGACCAGACCAGACCAGAGCAGACCATAGCAACCAGACCAGAGCAGACTAGAGCGACCAGACCAGAGAGCGACCAGACCAGAGCAGACTAGAGCGACCAGACCAGAGCAGACTAGAGCAACCAGACCAGAGCAGACCATAGCAACCAGACCAGAGCAGACTAGAGCGACCAGACCAGAGAGCGACCAGACCAGAGCAGACTAGAGCGACCAGACCAGAGCAGACTAGAGCAACCAGACCAGAGCAGACCAGAGCGACTGTCTGTTATTAATGGATCAGACAGGAGTGTGAGGGAGGGCCATCATAGGCTAAAGGGGGGAAGTAGAGATGTAACGATTCACTAGACACATTGGTCTCTGGTTCGAATGTTTAAGACATTAGTCCCCAAGACCCCAAACCAACCCAAATGTAGCATGCGTCGGTCAGAAAATCATTTAAATCATCTCTCACAGTTGAAGTGTACCTATGATAAAAATTACAGGAAAACCTGCAAAATTGGCAGTGTATCAAATACTTGTTCTCCCCACTGTGTATATATATATATACATACAGTGAGTGTACTTTTGCCCTCAGAACAGCGTCAATTCATCGGGGCATGGACACTACAAGGTGTTGATGCTGGCCCATGTGGGGTAGAATCCACAACTGGGGTCAGAACTGGGGGGAGATGGGAGGTGAGGGGAAGGAGATGGGAGGTGAAGGGGAAGGAGAGGGGATCTCTCATTGCCCCTCTCTGCCTGTAGGGACTATTGATTTCTATTTCCAGGGTTGTGGTACATGGTTTGACCTCTTCGCTTTGGTTCGGGGAACAAAATTGTCAATAAATGTGGCACATAGCAAAATGCCAATAGGGATGTATTTGTTAAGTGTGACTTGGAGTAGTGCTGGCTGTAGGGGGATTTTTTTGCTCAGGAAGGAGAAGACAAATTAAGTTGTCTGGGTGAGAACTTGTCCCTGTGGTTTTTAATGCATGGCTGGCTACTTTCATTTGCTTACTCTCCCTCTCTCTCTCTGTGTGTGTGTGGGGGGGGGTAGCACACGTGGGTGGTGATGGTGGTCTTCTTTAGCTGCATGGAAGCAAAACACACTCCAAGCCAACCTTGTCCTAGTGGAGAGAGAGAGGGCGATCCATCAAGCCACCACTAAGCATCTGTATATAAACCTCAATTATGCTAATGCTAATCCCAGGGACATTGACGTTAGGAGGCAGGGAGGCTAACCGTTAGCTCCTTTGATGTGTGCCGGCGTTTGGCAGGGCCTCCTATGGGAGATGGTAACATGGACCTCCCCAGGACCCTTAGTCTCCACTGGGGCTTATGTTGAAAAACCACTTGGGCCTTGTCTGTACACCGGCTGATTACAACAGCTTAGAGGACTTCCTTTTATCTGTCCGTTTAGTTCCCTCTCCTCCAAAGATACCCCCTCTCTTCCTTCTCTTCCAAAGGTACCCCCTCTCTTCCCTCTCCTCCAAAAATACCCCCTCTCTTCCTTCTCTTCCAAAGATACCCCCTCTCTTCCAAATATACACACTCTCTTCCCTCTCCTCCAAAGATACCCCCTCTCTTCCTTCTCTTCCAAATATACACCCTCTCTTCCCTCTCCTCCAAAGATACCCCCTCTCTTCCTTCTCTTCCAAAGATACCCCCTCTCTTCCCTCTCCTCCAAAGATACCCCTTCTCTTCCTTCTCTTCCAAAGATATCCCCTCTCTTCCCTCCCTTCCCTCTCTTCCAAAGATACCCCCTCTCATCCCTCCCCCAATATACACAACCTCCACCACCACTCATTTTAGTCATGTCTTTGTTTCACTCATCCCAACCCCTGCACCTACTACTACTACTACTTTTACCCCTTTCTCGCTCAATCTTTCTTTCTCTCTGTATTTCTCTCTCTGTATTTCTCTCTCTGTATGTCTCTCTCTGTATGTCTCTCTCTGTATTTCTCTCTGTATTTCTCTCTGTATTTCTCTCTGTATTTCTCTCTCTGTATTTCTCTCTCTGTATTTCTCTCTGTATTTCTCTCTGTATTTCTCTCTCTGTATCTTCTCTCTGTATTTCTCTCTGTATTTCTCTCTGTATTTCTCTCTCTGTATTTCTCTCTCTGTATTTCTCTCTGTATTTCTCTCTGTATTTCTCTCTGTATTTCTCTCTCTCTCTCTGTATTTCTCTCTCTGTATTTCTCTCTGTATTTCTCTCTCTGTATTTCTCTCTCTGTATTTCTCTCTGTATTTCTCTCTGTATTTCTCTCTCTGTATTTCTCTCTGTATTTCTCTCTCTGTATTTCTCTCTGTATTTCTCTCTCTGTATTTCTCTCTGTATTTCTCTCTGTATTTCTCTCTCTGTATTTCTCTCTGTATTTCTCTCTCTGTATTTCTCTCTGTATTTCTCTCTCTGTATTTCTCTCTCTGTATTCCTCTCTCTGTATTTCTCTCTCTGTATTTCTCTCTCTGTATTTCTCTCTGTATTTCTCTCTCTGTATTTCTCTCTGTATTTCTCTCTCTCTCTGTATTTCTCTCTCTGTATTTCTCTCTCTGTATTTCTCTCTCTGTATCTCTCTATCTCTCTCTCTCTGTATCTCTCTCTCTGTATCTCTCTCTCTCTGTATCTCTCTCTCTCTCTTTCTCTCTCTCTTTCTCTCTGTATTTCTCTCTCTGTATTTCAATAAGCTGTTTCTTTCGGATAATGAATTTGCTCTGTGTGTGTGTGTGTGTGTGTGTGTGTGTGTTCGTCATCAGTAATAATGTATATCATATCAAGGTGTACTAACTACTATGTCAATAAGACAATGAGTCAGCACCGGCTACTGTACACAAATGCTACTGTACACCAAGACTTCACTCTTTCATTGCAATACACCAACGTCTTAATTTTGAAGTCCGCAAAACCTAGACATCATTCAGAGTGATTTGGTGGAGCTAATGACTTGTGCTTTTGAAGTACTTGTCCCTTTTCTCTTCTCTCTCTGTTTTCCCTGGGCTTTTAAAACCCTGCCACAAGAGAAGGATTAAAGCGTACTGCAGTAAATGAGTCAACACTGGAAAACTACAGACAGTTTGCGTAACAAAAGAGATGATGAATATTTAGAAGGGATTCTGTGAAATAATTGGGTGTCGTTCCGATCCGAGGCGCAGGCTGTTAAGTGCAGACACATCCTCTCCTAGGATTAGATCAACAGAGAACCTCAAAGACAAGCGCTACACTGTGGCTGTACTTTATTCTTTCGTGCTTTGATTTCCACTGACTGGTTGATTGTAGAGAAAATGAAATGGGGAGGGAATTCTATCTCAGGATCAATAGTGTGTTGGAGGGTCGGGGTCAATTCCTTTTCAACTAACATCAGGAAGTGGAATTAATTCATGTATAAAACCAATGGATTATTTCCAATTGATGAACTAAGTCATTTTATAAATCATCCCCTGTACTACCTAAATTGAAATAGAATTGACCCTGACCCTGTTTTTTAAATCCCAAAAGGCATGTATAAAACTGGTCATTTGGATACTGGATGCTGATTAGTCCAGCAGTGTTTGAAGCTGTGCTGTCGTCACAGATATTGGCACACCTGGTTATGCCTGCTAACAGTTCCATCTGAATGATCACTGAGCCTCCATACGAACCACAGTCAGGGCTCAAAAACACATGGGGCCTCATTTATCAAAAGGTGTATGCGCACGAAAGAAGGAAAATGTGCATATCTCCGCGTACAGCTCAGACCATGCATATGCACAACTTCTAGTGGTAGATAAACTGTATTGCAAACAAATATTGTTATTTTGTGGGAAATGGAAGTGTTTGATGAACATGGATTAATATAATGGTAGGCTAATAAAAACATGAAAACGTCTAGGCCTAATGATGAAACAGATGCATTTGCCGTTGGTCAGGAGATCACAGAGCAGCATGTAGTCTCATTAGTTTCTTTGACTGTTATTGTAAAATCATAAGATATGTCTCTCCTTTTCTGATCGCTTTATTCCTGCCTCAAATATTAGGCCACCATTTCATTCAACCATTTCATTCAATAGCGCGACCATTTCATTCAATAGCCAGTACCTATGACAGTATGGTTACCTATGACAGTATGGTTACCTATGACAGTATGGTTACCTATGACAGTATGGTTACCTATGACAGTATGGTTAGGCTACAATAATGCTGTGCGATAGGAGCGTGACATCATATCCTATTTAACTTCAGAGACTACACCAAGATATTGAACAACAATTAGTCTTTTGCATAGAAGTGTGGGCTGCAGCACTTACTTTTGCATTGTTGTAAAGGACAATCAATATTACAGAATGCACGGCCAGCGTTTGGCCCTCGGCATATGGATTTGTTTTGTTTGAAACAGTCACAAGAAAAGATTCAAACGTTCTGCCCACGCCTCTACAGAAATGTGATCAAATGTTCCATCGTTTTATTTTAGGAAGGGTCCTGGTCTAGTTCCAACATCCAAAACACCAAATGAGGGAGTTTTTTTGTTTGTTACAATAACAGGTGAATGGAGGGTGTGTTTGTTACAATAACAGGTGAATGGAGGGTGTGTTTGTTACAATAACAGGTGAATGGAGGGTGTGTTTGTTACAATAACAGGTGAATGGAGGGTGTGTTTGTTTCAATAACAGGTGAATGGAGGGTGTGTTTGTTACAATAACAGGTGAATGGAGGGTGTGTTTGTTACAATAACAGGTGAATGGAGGGTGTGTTTGTTACAATAACAGGTGAATGGAGGGTGTGTTTGTTACAATAACAGGTGAATGGAGGGTGTGTTTGTTACAATAACAGGTGAATGGAGGGTGTGTTTGTTACAATAACAGGTGAATGGAGGGTGGTGTGTTTGTTACAATAACAGGTGAATGGAGGGTGTGTTTGTTACAATAACAGGTGAATGGAGGGTGTGTTTGTTTCAATAACAGGTGAATGGAGGGTGTGTTTGTTACAATAACAGGTGAATGGAGGGTGTGTTTGTTACAATAACAGGTGAATGGAGGGTGTGTTTGTTACAATAACAGGTGAATGGAGGGTGTGTTTGTTACAATAACAGGTGAATGGAGGGTGTGTTTGTGTGGAGGGTTGTTTGTTACAATAACAGGTGAATGGAGGGTGTGTTTGTTACAATAACAGGTGAATGGAGGGTGTGTTTGTTACAATAACAGGTGAATGGAGGGTGTATTTGTTACAATAACAGGTGAATGGAGGGTGTGTTTGTTACAATACCAGGTGAATGGAGGGTGTGTTTGTTTCAATACCAGGTGAATGGAGGGTGTGTTTGTTATAATAACAGGTGAATGGAGGGTGTGTTTGTTACAATAACAGGTGAATGGAGGGTGTGTTTGTTTCAATACCAGGTGAATGGAGGGTGTGTTTGTTTCAATACCAGGTGAATGGAGGGTGTGTTTGTTACAATAACAGGTGAATGGAGGGTGTGTTTGTTACAATAACAGGTGAATGGAGGGTGTGTTTGTTACAATAACAGGTGAATGGAGGGTGTGTTTGTTACAATAACAGGTGAATGGAGGGTGTGTTTGTTACAATAACAGGTGAATGGAGGGTGTGTTTGTTACAATAACAGGTGAATGGAGGGTGTGTCTGTTACAATAACAGGTGAATGGAGGGTGTGTTTGTTACAATAACAGGTGAATGGAGGGTGTATTTGTTACAATACCAGGTGAATGGAGGGTGTGTTTGTTACAATAACAGGTGAATGGAGGGTGTGTTTGTTACAATAACAGGTGAATGGAGGGTGTGTCTGTTACAATAACAGGTGAATGGAGGGTGTGTTTGTTACAATAACAGGTGAATGGAGGGTGTATTTGTTACAATACCAGGTGAATGGAGGGTGTGTTTGTTACAATAACAGGTGAATGGAGGGTGTGTTTGTTACAATAACAGGTGAATGGAGGGTGTGTTTGTTACAATAACAGGTGAATGGAGGGTGTGTTTGTTACAATAACAGGTGAATGGAGGGTGTGTTTGTTTCAGTAACAGGTGAATGGAGGGTGTTTTTCAGGCAGGATTTTAACGCCAATTAATGAGCGCATAAATCTTGTACGGCTCTGATTTGTCAATGAAAACACGCGTATGTTGTGTGCGACAGTTTGACAAATCCTAATAATTTGTTGCGCACGCAAATCCTATATCCTATATCCTAAATCTCCATGTACGCCAGAATTTAATGAGAAATGCACGATAAATAAGGCCCATGAAGCCATGATAGAAAAACACCTTCATTGCCTCTGTTGGCTTCTCCAATTCCTGTGGACTTTTATGCAGATTGTAGACCTGTTTGTGTCTTTCCACTCCAGTGAATGGATAAAGAGACATACACACCTCTGCCCCTCCTAGTGGCCTACCCCACAGAGAAATACAGTATTAATAGGGTTAGAAATCTCCCCTCCTTGTGGCCTACCCCACGGAGTAATACAGTATTAATAGGGTTAGACATCTCCCCTCCTTGTGGCCTACCCCACAGAGTAATACAGTATTAATAGGGTTAGAAATCTCCCCTCCTTGTGGCCTACCCCACAGAGTAATACAGTATTAATAGGGTTAGACAGCTCCCCTCCTTGTGGCCTACCCCACAGAGTAATACAGTATTAATAGGGTTAGACATCTCCCCTCCTTGTGGCCTACCCCACAGAGTAATACAGTATTAATAGGGTTAGACATCTCCCCTCCTTGTGGCCTACCCCACAGAGTAATACAGTATTAATAGGGTTAGACATCTCCCCTCCTTGTGGCCTACCCCACAGAGTAATACAGTATTAATAGGGTTAGACATCTCCCCTCCTTGTGGCCTACCCCACAGAGTAATACAGTATTAATAGGGTTAGAAATCTCCCCTCCTTGTGGCCTACCCCACAGAGTTATACAGTATTAATAGGGTTAGAAATCTCCCCTCCTTGTGGCCTACCCCACAGAGTAATACAGTATTAATAGGGTTAGAAATCTCCCCTCCTTGTGGCCTACCCCAGAGTAATACAGTATATATAGGGTTAGAAATCTCCCCTCCTTGTGGCCTACCCCAGAGTAATACAGTATATATAGGGTTAGAAATCTCCCCTCCTTGTGGCCTACCCCACAGAGTAATACAGTATTAATAGGGTTAGAAATCTCCCCTCCTTGTGGCCTACCCCAGAGTAATACAGTATATATAGGGTTAGAAATCTCCCCTCCTTGTGGCCTACCCCAGAGTAATACAGTATATATAGGGTTAGAAATCTCCCCTCCTTGTGGCCTACCCCACAGAGTAATACAGTATTAATAGGGTTAGAAATCTCCCCTCCTTGTGGCCTACCCCACAGAGTAATACAGTATTAATAGGGTTAGAAATCTCCCCTCCTTGTGGCCTACCCCAGAGTAATACAGTATATATAGGGTTAGAAATCTCCCCTCCTTGTGGCCTACCCCACAGAGTAATACAGTATTAATAGGGTTAGAAATCTCCCCTCCTTGTGGCCTACCCCAGAGTAATACAGTATATATAGGGTTAGAAATCTCCCCTCCTTGTGGCCTACCCCAGAGTAATACAGTATATATAGGGTTAGAAATCTCCCCTCCTTGTGGCCTACCCCACAGAGTAATACAGTATTAATAGGGTTAGAAATCTCCCCTCCTTGTGGCCTACCCCACAGAGAAATACAGTATTAATAGGGTTAGACATCTCCCCTCCTTGTGGCCTACCCCACAGAGTAATACAGTATTAATAGGGTTAGAAATCTCCCCTCCTTGTGGCCTACCCCACAGAGTTATACAGTATTAATAGGGTTAGAAATCTCCCCTCCTTGTGGCCTACCCCACAGAGTAATACAGTATTAATATGGTTAGAAATCTCCCCTCCTTGTGGCCTACCCCAGAGTAATACAGTATATATAGGGTTAGAAATCTCCCCTCCTTGTGGCCTACCCCAGAGTAATACAGTATATATAGGGTTAGAAATCTCCCCTCCTTGTGGCCTACCCCACAGAGTAATACAGTATTAATAGGGTTAGAAATCTCCCCTCCTTGTGGCCTACCCCAGAGTAATACAGTATATATAGGGTTAGAAATCTCCCCTCCTTGTGGCCTACCCCAGAGTAATACAGTATATATAGGGTTAGAAATCTCCCCTCCTTGTGGCCTACCCCACAGAGTAATACAGTATTAATAGGGTTAGAAATCTCCCCTCCTTGTGGCCTACCCCACAGAGAAATACAGTATTAATAGGGTTAGAAATCTCCCCTCCTTGTGGCCTACCCCACAGAGTAATACAGTATTAATAGGGTTAGAAATCTCCCCTCCTTGTGGCCTACCCCACAGAGTTATACAGTATTAATAGGGGTAGAAATCTCCCTCCCTCCATGGCCCATACCCCACAGAGTAATCAGTATTAATAGGGAAATCTCCCCTCCTTGTGGCCTACCCCAGAAATCTCCTCCTTGTGGCCTACCCCAGAGTCCAGTATATATAGGGTTAGAAATCTCCCTCCTTGTGGCCTACCCCACAGAGTAATACAGTATTAATAGGGTTAGAAATCTCCCCTCCTTGTGGCCTACCCCACAGAGTAATACAGTATTAATAGGGTTAGAAATCTCCCCTCCTTGTGGCCTACCCCACAGAGTAATACAGTATTAATAGGGTTAGAAATCTCCCCTCCTTGTGGCCTACCCCACAGAGTAATACAGTATTAATAGGGTTAGAAATCTCCCCTCCTTGTGGCCTACCCCACAGAGTAATACAGTATTAATAGGGTTAGAAATCTCCCCTCCTTGTGGCCTACCCCACAGAGTAATACAGTATTAATAGGGTTAGAAATCTCCCCTCCTTGTGGCCTACCCCACAGAGTAATACAGTATTAATAGGGTTAGAAATCTCCCCTCCTTGTGGCCTACCCCACAGAGTAGTACAGTATTAATAGGGTTAGAAATCTCCCCTCCTTGTGGCCTACCCCACAGAGTAATACAGTATTAATAGGGTTAGAAATCTCCCCTCCTTGTGGCCTACCCCACAGAGATGTACAGAATGAATAGAGTTAGACATCTCCCCTCCTTGTGGCCTACCCCACAGAGTAATACAGTATTAATAGGGTTAGAAATCTCCCCTCCTTGTGGCCTACCCCACAGAGTATTACAGTATTAATAGGGTTAGAAATCTCCCCTCCTTGTGGCCTACCCCACAGAGTAATACAGTATTAATAGGGTTAGACATCTCCCCTCCTTGTGGCCTACCCCACAGAGTAATACAGAATTAATAGGGTTAGAAATCTCCCCTCCTTGTGGCCTACCCCACAGAGTATTACAGTATTAATAGGGTTAGAAATCTCCCCTCCTTGTGGCCTACCCCACAGAGTAATACAGTGTTAATAGGGTTAGAAATCTCCCCTCCTTGTGGTCTACCCCACAGAGTAATTCAGTATTAATAGGGGTAGAAATCACCCCTCCTTGTGGCCTACCCCACAGAGTAATACAGTATTAATAGGGTTAGAAATCTCCCCTCCTTGTGGCCTACCCCACAGAGTAATACAGTATTAATAGGGTTAGAAATCTCCCCTCCTTGTGGCCTACCCCACAGAGTAATACAGTATTAATAGGGGTAGAAATCTCCCCTCCTTGTGGCCTACCCCACAGAGTAATACAGTATTAATAGGGTTAGACATCTCCCCTCCTTGTGGCCTACCCCACAGAGTAATACAGTATTAATAGGGTTAGAAATCTCCCCTCCTTGTGGCCTACCCCACAGAGTTATACAGTATTAATAGGGTTAGAAATCTCCCCTCCTTGTGGCCTACCCCACAGAGTTATACAGTATTAATAGGGGTAGAAATCTCCCCTCCACCCCCATCCAACCATCCACACCTCTGTCCCTCCTTGTGGCCTACCCCACAGAGTAATACAGTATTAATAGCTGAAAGCTATTATCAGAAATCTCCCCTCCACCCCCATTCACCCATCCTCCCTTCCACCCGTTTCTCCCCCCCCTCCCTATACGGTTTGGCATCAAATGACTTGGGCCTCGCTTCATAAGCAGCACATGAGCAAATCAATATGTTCGCTGGCCATGGGTAATCCCATAGGTATAATGACAAGGCATTGATTTTTAAATAACTACTCAGGTTTCAGAAACACTAATTACTGTCCTGACATATTGGGCTCTACACTGGCACCTCCCCTCGTCCTCCTGTCCTGTCATCTTGTGCTCCACACTGGCTCCTCCCCTCTTCCTCCTGTCCTGACATCTTGGGCTACACACTGGCTCCTCCCCTCTTCCTCCTCCCTCACTCCATCTCTCCATCCCTCTGTCACTCCATCCATCCATCCCTCTGTCACTCCATCCATCCCTCTGTCACTCCATCCATCCCTCTGTCACTCCATCCATCCCTCTGTCACTCCATCCATCCCGCTGTCACTCCATCCATCCATCCCTCTGTCACTCCATCCATCCATCCCTCTGTCACTCCATCCATCCATCCCTCTGTCACTCCATCCATCCATCCCTCTGTCACTCCATCCATCCATCCCTCTGTCACTCCATCCATCCATCCTTCTGTCACTCCATCCATCCCTCTGTCACTCCATCCATCCCTCTGTCACTCCATCCCTCCATCCCTCTGTCACTCCATCCATCCATCCATCCTTCTGTCACTCCATCCATCAACCTTCTGTCCATCCATCCATCCCTCTGTCACTCCATCCATCCCTCTGTCACTCCATCCATCTATCCCTTTGTCACTCCATCGATCCATCCCTCTGTCACTCCATCCATCCCTCTGTCACTCCATCCATCCTTCCTTCTGTCACTCCATCCATCCATCCATCCATCCCTCTGTCACTCCATCCATCCATCCTTCTGTCACTCCATCCATCCCTCTGTCACTCCATCCCTCCATCCCTCCATCCATCCCTCTGTCACTCCATCCCTCTGTCACTCCATCATCCATCCCTCTGTCACTCCATCCATCCATCCCTCTGTCACTCCATCATCCATCCCTCTGTCACTCCATCCATCCATCCCTCTGTCACTCCATCATCCATCCCTCTGTCACTCCATCCATCCATCCCTCTGTCACTCCATCCATCCATCCCTCTGTCACTCCATCCATCCCGCTGTCACTCCATCCATCCATCCCGCTGTCACTCCATCCATCCATCCCTCTGTAACTCCATCCATCCCTCTGTCACTCCAACCATCCATCCCTCTGTCACTCCAACCATCCATCCCTCTGTAACTCCATCCATCCCTCTGTCACTCCAACCATCCATCCCTCTGTCACTCCACCCCTCCATCCCTCTGTCACTCCATCCATCCATCCTTCTGTCACTCCATCCATCATCCTTCTGTCACTCCATCCATCCATCCATCCTTCTGTCACTCCATCCATCCATCCCTCTGTCACTCCATCCATCCCGCTGTCACTCCATCCATCCATCCCTCTGTCACTCCATCCATCCATCCCTCTGTCACTCCATCCATCCATCCTTCTGTCACTCCATCATCCATCCCTCTGTCACTCCATCCATCCATCCCTCTGTCACTCCATCATCCATCCCTCTGTCACTCCATCCATCCATCCCTCTGTCACTCCATCCATCCATCCCTCTGTCACTCCATCCATCCCGCTGTCACTCCATCCATCCATCCCTCTGTAACTCCATCCATCCCTCTGTCACTCCAACCATCCATCCCTCTGTCACTCCAACCATCCATCCCTCTGTAACTCCATCCATCCCTCTGTCACTCCATCCATCCATCCATCCCTCTGTCTCCATCCATCCATCCATCCTTCTGTCACTCCATCCATCCATCCATCCATCCATCTGTCACTCCATCCATCCATCCATCCCTCTGTCACTCCATCCATCCATCCTCTGTCATCCATCCATCCATCCTCTGTCACTCCATCCATCCATCCCTCTGTCACTCCATCCATCCATCCCTCTGTCACTCCATCCATCCATCCCTCTGTCACTCCATCCATCCCTCTGTCACTCCATCCATCCATCCCTCTGTCACTCCATCCATCCATCCCT
>NC_088422.1:93733096-93768096 GCF_034236695.1 Oncorhynchus nerka
TCATTATTTGGTGGGGGGGGATTTTTAATCAAAGTCATTGACGAGGGGGGCCGACCTGTGTGTGTGTGTGTGTGTGTGTGTGTGTGTGTGTGTGTGTGTGTGTGTGTGTGTGTGTGTGTGTGTGTGTGTGTGTATGTGAAGCGGCTCGGCCCCAACTCCCATCAGGCATCATTCGTAGTATGTGTGTGTGTGTGTGTGTGTGTGTGTGTGTGTGTGTGTGTGTGTGTGTGTGTGTGTGTGTGTGTGTTGGGGATTCTGACTTGATGGGCCTTGGCCAAATTGAGGGTCCCACATGGTAGCACCAGATGTGCTGGTTTCGTATGTGCATAGCTCATCAAAAACAACAACCAGTGCCACCCTTGATCCCCTGCCATCCGCGAGGGCCAGCAAGCCATCTGCTTCCTGCCTGCCAGCCGCCATGCATTGTGGGTCGGCAGCTTATTTGACAGGGGAGGAGGAGAATGGGAGGGACAAAAGAGAGGGAGGGGATTGATGTCATTGTACAGGAGCAGACAGGTTCAAGGCCCGGTCCATGATGGCATAGACAAAGAGAGACGTTTGTTTTTTATTAACTACAGAAACATGTTCCCCACGGAAACATTGTTCGCCACGGAAACATTGTTCGGCACGGAAACATTGTTCGGCACGGAAACATTGTTCGGGACGGAAACATTGTTCGGCACGGAAACATTGTTCGCCACGGAAACATTGTTCGGGACGGAAACATTGTTCGGCACGGAAACATTGTTCGCCACGGAAACATTGTTCGGGACGGAAACATTGTTCGCCACGGAAACATTGTTCCCCATGGAAACATTGTTCGCCACGGAAACGTTGTTCCCCACGGAAACATTGTTCGCAACGGTTCCCCACGGAAACATTGTTCCCCACGGAAACGTTGTTCCCCACGGAAACATTGTTCGCCACGGAAACATTGTTCCCCACGGAAACATTGTTCCCCACGGAAACTTGTTCCCCACAGAAACATTGTTCCCCACAGAAACATTGTTCCCGGCTTGGGTTGAAAAGTCAAATAAAGCCCAGAGCTTCTCAAAATCCTCCTCTCTTGTTTTTCTATATCTACTCACCTGGTTCATAGTTATGAAACAGTGGCGGTATAAAACTTGTTTACTCAGAGAACCATCCACTTCCCGGGAGACAGAGAACCATCCACTTCCCTGGAGACAGAGAACCATCCACTTCCCTGGAGACAGAGAACCATCCACTTCCCTGGAGACAGAGAACCATCCACTTCCCTGGAGACAGAGAACCATCCACTTCCCTGGAGACAGAGAACCATCCACTTCCCGGGAGACAGAGAACCATCCACTTCCCTGGAGACAGAGAACCATCCACTTCCCTGGAGACAGAGAACCATCCACTTCCCTGGAGAGAGAGAACCATCCACTTCCCGGGCGACAGAGAACCATCCACTTCCCTGGAGACAGAGAACCATCCACTTCCCTGGAGACAGAGAACCATCCACTTCCCTGGAGAGAGAGAACCATCCACTTCCCTGGAGACAGAGAACCATCCACTTCCCTGGAGACAGAGAACCATCCACTTCCCTGGAGACAGAGAACCATCCACTTCCCTGGAGAGAGAGAACCATCCACTTCCCGGGCGACAGAGAACCATCCACTTCCCTGGAGACAGAGAGCCTTTTGAAATTCCAATTTCCAACAACAACATTTTCAACGACGACGTCCGACGGTGACTGAATAAATCACGCTAGTCTCCTAAACGTGTCACGCTAGTCTCCTAAACGTGTCACGCTAGTCTCCTAAACGTGTCACGCTAGTCTCCTAAACATGTCACGCTAGTCTCCTAAACGTGTCACGCTTGTCTCCTAAACGTGTCACGCTTGTCTGCTTCCACCGGGGAGACGGTTAACACGGCGGGCGCTAGGTCTCTAACCGCTAACCCTTCCCTGTGTGCTGTCATCCTGCTGGTGTTGTCATCCACCTCTCCTGCTGTCATCCTGCTGGTGTTGTCATCCACCTCTCCTGCTGTCATCCTGCTGGTGTTGTCATCCTGCTGGTGTTGTCATCCTGCTGGTGTTGTCATTCATCTCTCCTGCTGTCATCCTGCTGGTGTTGTCATCCACCTCTCCTGCTGTCATCCTGCTGGTGTTGTCATCCACCTCTCCTGCTGTCATCCTGCTGGTGTTGTCATCCTGCTGGTGTTGTCATTCATCTCTCCTGCTGTCATCCTGTTGGTGTTGTCATCCACCTCTCCTGCTGTCATCCTGCTGGTGTTGTCACTCACCTCTCCTGCTGTCATCCTGCTGGTGTTGTCATCCACCTCTCCTGCTGTCATCCTGCTGGTGTTGTCATCCACCTCTCCTGCTGTCATCCTGCTGGTGTTGTCATCCACCTCTCCTGCTGTCATCCTGCTGGTGTTGTCATCCACCTCTCCTGCTGTCATCCTGCTTGTGTTGTCATTCACCTCTCCTGCTGTCATCCTACTGGTGTTGTCATCCACCTCTCCTGCTGTCATCCTGCTGGTGTTGTCATCCACCTCTCCTGCTGTCATCCCACTGGTGTTGTCATTCACCTCTCCTGCTGTCATCCTACTGGTGTTGTCATTCACCTCTCCTGCTGTCATCCTACTGGTGTTGTCATCCACCTCTCCTGCTGTCATCCTGGTTTTATGCAGCTCATGTTCTCTCATTACGGAGAAAGGCTGCAGTCTATTGGTTATTGTGCGCGCCGGTGTGGCTCAGGCACGCTGTGGGATGTTAGCGCCGCTTGGATGCTCACATACATAACTGCATTTATTACTGTCGCCGATGCCGAAGCAATATTATGATGACTAATTGTCAGAGCTTCAGCCGTAACGACTTAGACGGCCCCATCTTAAATGGGCTGTATTTTAACACCTCGGAATGTAAAGTGACTATAGTCAGTTTGGCTGGCTAAGTGTGTGTTTGTGTACGGAGTGTGTGTGCGTGTGTGTGTGCGTGTGTGTGTGTGTGTGTGTGTGTAAGCATAGACATCTCCCATCTTCCCTCTGTGGTATCCCCAACAGATCCCATCATCTCCACATCTTCCTCACTACATTTATAGCCTTTTGAATGTTCTGGCCACAGTCAAGGTTCTTCACTAGCTAGCCTTTCCCGTGGTTAGCCACTCACTAAATCCAGTCAGCTCCTTCAAACAGGAAGAGGCAATACACCTGAGGCAGCAGGGTTGGCATCGTGTGACGATAGGTAGTCCCTGTGGACACACTGCAGCTCACCAAGCCCTGCCAGTCTGATACACACACTCCCCCCCCGCCACCAGCCCCTCTCTATCTCCCTCTCTCTATCTCTCTCTCTCCTACTCTCTCTCTATCCTTCTCTCTCGCTATCCTTCTCTCTCTATCCTTCTCTCCCTCTTCTCTCTCTGTCTTGCTTCTGTTTCTCCATGCAGCTGGCTGAAACACTGGTCATACAGGAGCTGTCAGATATGGTAATGCACTTTGTCTCTCTCTCATGGCTTTACTGTCTCTCTCTCTTTCTTTGTTTATCCTCTTTTTACCTCTGTTCTTGTTGTTGTGTGGTGTTGCACTCCTTTATCTTCTGGTTCTAGCCTGTCCTTATAGTTATCCATCAGCCGACACACAGACACACACACACACACACACACACACACACAGATTACTTACTCCTTTTGTAAGCAAGCAGCGCTCATGATATTTGTATGAATCATTGATACTTTTCCAAGATCTAACCCCCTTTACTAGTAATCCCATCTGGAGGAGCCATGAAACATCTGAAGCAAAGTGAAAAAGAGATGCCATCAATTATTTACCTTTCTTCTAGATTTCAATATGTCTGTCGGTTTTTACTAGCAAGGAACATCTATTGATCCTAGATTTCTCCTTCTGTTTCTTGAACTCTGTTTCTCGTCTTGAACTCTGTTTCTCACACACTGTCTGTCGTCCTCAGTCTCACTCTGTCTGCCGTCCTCGGTCTCACACCATCTGTCTGTCGTCCTCGGTCTCACTCTGTCTGTCGTCCTCGGTCTCACTCTGTCTGTCGTCCTCGGTCTCACACTGTCTGTCGTCCTCGGTCTCACACTGTCTGTCGTCCTCGGTCTCACACTGTCTGTCTGTCGTCCTCGGTCTCACACTGTCTGTCTGTCGTCCTCGGTCTCACACTGTCTGTCTGTCGTCCTCGGTCTCACTCTGTCTGTCGTCCTCGGTCTCACTCTGTCTGTCGTCCTCGGTCTCACTCTGTCTGTCGTCCTCGGTCTCACACTGTCTGTCTGTCGTCCTCGGTCTCACACTGTCTGTCTGTCGTCCTCGGTCTCACACTGTCTGTCTGTCGTCCTCGGTCTCACACTGTCTGTCTGTCGTCCTCGGTCTCACACTGTCTGTCTGTCGTCCTCGGTCTCACTCTGTCTGTCGTCCTCGGTCTCACTCTGTCTGTCGTCCTCGGTCTCACTCTGTCTGTCGTCCTCGGTCTCACACTGTCTGTCGTCCTCGGTCTCACACTGTCTGTCGTCCTCGGTCTCACTCTGTCTGTCGTCCTCAGTCTCACTCTGTCTGTCGTCCTCAGTCTCACTCTGTCTGCCGTCCTCGGTCTCACACTGTCTGTCGTCCTCAGTCTCACACTGTCTGTCGTCCTCAGTCTCACAATGTCTGTCGTCCTCAGTCTCACACTGTCTGTCGTCCTCAGTCTCACACTGTCTGTCGTCCTCGGTCTCACACTGTCTGTCGTCCTCGGTCTCACACTGTCTGTCGTCCTCGGTCTCACACTGTCTGCCGTCCTCGGTCTCACACTGTCTGTCGTCCTCGGTCTCACACTATCTGTCTGTCGTCCTCGGTCTCACACTATCTGTCTGTCGTCCTCGGTCTCACACCGTCTGTCGTCCTCAGTCTAACACCGTCTGTCGTCCTCAGTCTAACACCGTCTGCCGTCCTCTGTCTCACACTGTCTGCCGTCCTCGGTCTCACACTGTCTGTCTGTCGTCCTCAGTCTCACACTGTCTGTCTGTCGTCCTCGTCTCACACTGTCTGTCGTCCTCGGTCTCACACTGTCTGTCTGTCGTCCTCAGTCTCACACTGTCTGTCGTCCTCAGTCTCACACGGTCTGTCGTCCTCAGTCTCACACTGTCTGTCGTCCTCAGTCTCACACTGTCTGCCGTCCTCAGTCTCACACTGTCTGTCTGTCGTCCTCAGTCTCACACTGTCTGTCTGTCGTCCTCAGTCTCACACTGTCTGTCGTCCTCAGTCTCACACTGTCTGTCTGTCGTCCTCAGTCTCACACTGTCTGTCTGTCGTCCTCAGTCTCACACTGTCTGTCGTCCTCAGTCTCACACTGTCTGTCGTCCTCGGTCTCACACCGTCTGTCGTCCTCGGTCTCACACCGTCTGTCGTCCTCAGTCTCACACCGTCTGCCGTCCTCGGTCTCACACTGTCTGCCGTCCTCAGTCTCACACCGTCTGTCGTCCACAGTCTCACACCGTCTGCCGTCCTCGGTCTCACACTGTCTGTCGTCCTCAGTCTCACACTGTCTGCTGTCCTCGGTCTCACACTGTCTGTCGTCCTCAGTCTCACACTGTCTGTCGTCCTCAGTCTCAGCCCTAAATGGATTTGTCGAGTGGTTTTTGCTTTCAGCTTTTCCCCTCCCATAGAAATCACCAACAGCAACCCACCAACCCTGAACCTTCAACACCTTTCAATCTGAATAGTTGGTCAGACCAACAAGCTCTGACCAACTCAATAGACTAGTGTGCATAGGTTTTACTGAGGGAAAGAAAACTGCTGTTAAATATTGAGGTGCTAACTGTGTTTGTGTACAGGGAATTCCAGCCAAGACAGTGTACAGCTACGGAGGAGTTTGTGCTCCAAGCATCAGAGGCCATATGTTGCCATTTCACACCAAGGGAGGGATTAAGTAAAAGAGAGTGACAGTGTGTGAATGCATGCATGCATACATGTATTTACATGCGTGTGTGTGTGTTTTTTTTTTTACCTTTATTTAACTAGGCAAGTCAGTTAAGAACAAATTCTTATTTTCAATGACGGCCTAGGAACAGTGTGTTAACTGCCTGTTCAGGGTCAGAACGACAGATTTGTACCTTGTCAGCTCGGGGATTTGAACTTGCAACCTTTTGGTTACTAGTCCAACGCTCTAACCACTAGGCTACCCTGCCGCCGTGTGTGTGTGTGTGTGTGTGTGTGTGTGTGTGTGTGTGTGTGTGTGTGTGTGTGTGTGTGTGTGTGTGTGTGTGTGTGTGTGTGTGTGTGTGTGTGTGTGTGTGTGTGTGTGTGTGTGTGTGTGTGTGTGTGTGTGTGTGTGTGTGTGTGTGTGTGTGTGTGTGTGTGTGTGTGTGTGTGTGTGTGTGTGTGTGTGTGTGTGTGTGTGTGTGTGTGTGTGTGTGTGTGTGTGTGTGTGTGTGTGTGTGTGTGTGTGTGTGTGTGTGTGTGTGTGTGTGTGTGTGTGTGTGTGTGTGTGTGTGTGTGTGTGTGTGTGTGTGTGTGTGTGTGTGTGTGTGTGTGTGTGTATACATGTGTGTCTGTGCACGCATGCTTGCATACTGTGTGGTTCTGTGTGTGTTCATCAGATAGGGGTCATTCATTATATAAGAGGCTGAGGAGCTGAATGCCAGAAGGGAGAGGTCGGACCGGCCGTGGTGACTGAATGAGGATGTGGTCTGGATTGCCTCAGCCCCGTGTCTGCTTACAGTGGCTGAGGTTTCACTGAGCTGTAAGGCCCATGCTTTATTCATACAGCTCGTACACGCCAGACACTCGCAGAGAGGAAGGGCTAGCTTGCTGCTGTTGGCTGGTCGGTTCTTAGAGGCCCTCTGGGGAGTCTGGACCTGGGCTATAGACCTTGGACCTGACTGCTGATGAGGATAGAGAGAAGTGATGGAGGGAGGGAAGGGTTAGGATCCACGTGTCAGGGGTAGTAATTCACCTCTTTATTTAATTGGAGTTAGCTGAGACGGATAGAGTGAGAATGGACAGGGCATGTTTGCTTGTCGTAAGGGGGAGGGGGACAGATGATTGACAGGTGAGGATGTTAATGCCAGGGAATCGATCTCTTTTCACAGAGGTCAGGTAATGTTGAGTGGTTGTGAAGAGCAGATAGTATAGGCTAATATAGGTAACACTTTATTTGGATAGTCCATCTGTAGACATGCTACAGACTATCAGTAACATTTCAACTAACTATCTACTAACCCTAACCCTTACCCTAACCCTTATTCTAACCCTAGCTCTAAAGCCCTTACCCTAACCCTTAACCTAACCCTTATTCTAACCCTAACCTTAGCAAGCAGTTGCGTTATCAACAGACAGTATGACCATCGGTATAGCATCTAGAGATGAAACATCCAGCCTATCCAAATAAAGTAAGTGTAACAGGCTGTGTGCGCGAGCGCTGCAAAATACATTTCAAAATCGATTTTATTCAATTATTGCACCCACTGCTCGCGCTCGCCAACGACCGTCTGCGATGCCAAGGGCTAAAATAGAAGTCAGTTCTATTTCTGATGCAGATCGTGCTGCAAGTCCTGCCTCTCCAATCTCCTCATTGGTTTATAGAAGCAGATACCCACGTGCCATCTCATTGGTTATACCCACGTGGGTGACTGAAAGACGAACGAGGTCGGTGGCGGTAACGCACCTAATTTATGAAAGATGCCAATCGCAATATAAAGTCAAGAGAATAAAAAGCCTAGAAGGAGGAGAAATGACTAGAAAAGATTCGGCTGACCATTTTATGTGTGGATGAATTGTCGGAGTAGAGGACCTTGTTCATTTCAGGTAAAATAACAACTCAATGTTTATATCCCAGGACGAATTAGCTAGCAACAGCAAGTTAGCTAAATAGGACAAATTACCTAGCAAGTGCAAGCTAGCTAGCTAAATTGCCATAAAGGTTTAATGCTTTTTGACCTGTCGCCAAATGAATGTATGTAAGGCTATCTGTCTGCTAAATGAAGATCAACAGGACAACGACCCAAAACACAGAAGTAAATCAACAACAGAATGACTTCAACAGAAGAAAATACACCTTCTGGTGTGGCCCAGTCAGAGTCCTGACCTCAACCTGATTGAGATGCTGTGGCATGACCCCAAGAGAGCAGTTCATACCAGACATCACAAGAATATTTCTGATCTGAAACAGTTTTGTAAAAAGGAATGTTCCAAAATTCCTCCTGACCGTTGTGCAGGTCTGATCCGCAACACCAGAAAACGTTTGGTTGAGGTTATTGCTTCCAAAGTAGGGTCAACCAGTTATTAAATCCAAGGGTTCACATACTTTTCCCACCCTGCACTGTGAATGTTTACACGTTGTGTTCAATAAAAGACATGAATACGAATAATTGTTTGTGTGTTATTAGTTTAAGCACACTGTGTGTGTCTATCGTTGTGACTTAGATGAGGGTCAGATCTAATTTGATGACTAATTTATGCAGAAATCCAGATAATTCCAAAGGGTTCACATACTTTTCCTTGCCACTGTAATCATTGTGATTCTAATTTCTCCTCGATACATCTTCAATACGTTTTAATTTCATCTAGATCCTGAACAAACAAATGAAAACAGCCATTAATTAACCCAGTCCAGTTGAAAAACCCCTAGCCATATCAATCACCCTCATCTGGAACAATAAGAATAAAGGGACAGAAAGGTCAAGAGGCATAACACTGAAATGACCCTTTATCCTCTAACAGCGTGGTCTGAAATGACTCTTCATCCTCTCTAAGAGCGTGGTCTGAAATGACTCTTCATCCTCTAACAGCATGGTCTGAAATGACTCTTTATCCTCTCTAACAGCATGGTCTGAAATGACTCTTCATCCTCTCTAACAGCGTGGTCTGAAATGACTTTATCCTCTAACAGCGTGGTCTGAAATGACCCTTTATCCTCTAACAGCGTGGTCTGAAATGACTCTTTATCCTCTAACAGCGTGGTCTGAAATGACTCTTTATCCTCTCTAACAGCGTGGTCTGAAATGACTCTATCCTCTAACAGTGTGGTCTGAAATGACTCTTTATCCTCTAACAGTGTGGTCTGAAATGACTCTTTATCCTCTAACAGCGTGGACTCTTTATCCTCTAACAGAAATGACTCTTTATCCTCTAACAGTGTGGTCTTTATCCTCTAACAGCGTGGTCTGAAATGACTCTTTATCCTCTAACAGTGTGGTCTGAAATGACTCTTTATCCTCTAACAGTGTGGTCTGAAATGACTCTTTATCCTCTAACAGCGTGGTCTGAAATGACTCTTTATCCTCTAACAGTGTGGTCTGAAATGACTCTTTATCCTCTAACAGCATGGTCTGAAATGACTCTTTATCCTCTCTAACAGCGTGGTCTGAAATGACTCTTCATCCTCTAACAGCGTGGTCTGAAATTACTCTTTACCCTCTAACAGCATGGTCTGAAATGACTCTTTATCCTCTCTAAGAGCACTACTGCTCTCCTATTCTAAACCTGGCTGCCCGACCTGGCCTATCACCTGTCTGTCAGAGCCCCAGGACAGCCAACAGAGCCAGTCGGAGCGGAGAGCGGGAGATAAGCCACATCCACATTGAGTATTAATCCTACCCTGTTTTACATTGTCAAAGCCCTCGTGTTTGAACAGTGCTGTTGTCTTCCTGTGTTTGCTCATTTAGGAACAAACATTTGCCTGCCGCCGCAAACAAGCTCTCACAGGGAACGGAGGTTATTAATAGGATAATTAAGCAGACGGTAATGAGCTGGATTACGGCTAATTATGACAAGATTTGTTTTGGCATTTGTCTGAGCGAGGAGCCCAGTGAAGTGTTAAAGTCAACGTAGGAGTTCATTACGCCCATGTGTGTGCACCTGAGTGATCACAGGAGGAGGGGGGGGGGCAGTGTGTGAGCAGAGATAACAGGACATGGATACTGGCAGGGGCATGGGTGACACCCTGGGGGGACAGTGCCAGGCCAGAGACCGAGCTCCTCGTGCCATCCAGCTCCAACCTGGGGCGCTGCCATTGTATGAGGCTGCCAGTACTGCCACGCAGTACTACCCTTTACATCTGTTTATGTCAACTCATATTGCCCTGTTTGTCACATTCAATTACAGTTTGACTTATTGGACTGGACAAAGTGGACTGATCACCTACTACTGACTGCCAAGACACAGTAGCATTACTTGGTATGATGATTTACAATCAGGAGTGAGGTGAAGTATTGCCACTGCTTTACTGACTGTGCCAATGAGTTTGATAGGCTTTCTCTGAATGACACTCTGGATGATCAGATCATTGTAATGGATGTCCATTAATACCTCTGCTTTACTGACTGTGCCAATGAGTTTGATAGGCTTTCTCTGAATGATACTCTGGATGATCAGATCATTGTAATGGATGTCCATTAATACCTCTGCTTTACTGACTGTGTCAATGAGTTTGATAGGCTTTCTCTGAATGACACTCTGGATGATCAGATCATTGTAATGGATGTCCATTAATACCTCTGCTTTACTGACTGTGTCAATGAGTTTGATAGGCTTTCTCTGAATGACACTCTGGATGATCAGATCATTGTAATGGATGTCCATGACTAATGAGTTTGATAGGCCTCTGCTTTGACTGACTGTGCCAATGAGTTTGATAGGCTTTCTCTGAATGATACTATGGATGATCAGATCATTGTAATGGATGTCCATTAATACCTCTGCTTTACTGACTGTGTCAATGAGTTTGATAGGCTTTCTCTGAATGATACTATGGATGATCAGATCATTGTAATGGATGTCCATTAATACTTCTGCTTTTCTTAAACCCTCTCAAATGGACCTCTGACCCTTAACCTCTGATAGATGGTAAACAGATTATACATCTGCCTTTACAAGTGGAAGGACCTAATGTGTTGCTCCACTCTGGCTTCTATTTCCCTCTACATCAAGTGGCTGTGTCTTAATGGGATCCGTGTAAATAGCTCATTTGAAGGAGATTAAATTGAAATAATTTACCATCTGACGTGTTCGGCGCAATCTGGAGTGAGGAGGGGTGTGTCAGGAAGCGTTTCCGTCAAGTAAACAAACAGGCAGTCAGGGAATTATTGGAGCAGCTTTAGTCTGCAGCTGCTCGCCCCCCACTGCGCTACCAAATAGATATTTATCCGTTACTTGACACTGCAGCCAAAACTTTAACGGCAAAAAATTCTCCCTAAATGGATTTGTCGAGTGGTTTTTACTTTCAGCTTTTTTCCCCCTCCCATAGAAATCATTGATATGGCATCTCGTAAAGAAGAAGACACTAACTACAGTAGATGAATGCAGTACAGGGATAAATACATCTACTGTATATCTGCTACTGACGGGTTTCTCTGCCCTGAAATATGACCCGTGACATCACAGCGACAGCATGTCGTCAATCTCATTTATTAGGAGCTGAAAGTGTAATTCTGTAGGAAAAAAAATGCTTTAAGCTGAAATATGTGATGGTGTAAAATGTGCCAGCGCAGTAGGGAAGGAATCTTAATGCATTTGCAGTTAAATCCCAGACGATACACACATCCCCCATTAAAGCGCTCTGTTCGCTCCTGCAGCTCTCGATAAGACAGCTAAGTCTGGGATTTAAAGCTTTGGCTTATCGTCATCTTTGCACCGCGCGCTCTCTCCGCAAAGTGCAGTGAACATGGGCCAGAAATGTGCAGTATTTGGAAGGGTTGGAGGAAGAAGGGAGGTGGAGAAGGGCAGATGAGAATAAATACATTCATCTGAAGCCCGTCTGTTCCAAAACAGGTGGATTTAAATCCAGCTCAATCAAAGACTGGTTTGCATGTAAAACCTGAGGTATTTACCAACAAATCCCACAGTGTGTGTGTGTGATTGTCTGTGACAATACACTAACAAACACACACACATGTTGTCATTCATGCGTTCTTGGACACACACACAGAACAGGAGCCGCGTTATATAACAGGACTTTTCATTTACTTAAAAAAGAAAAAGATGAGATTATGGAGAAAGCTCATTTCCTGCTAAACTTGGACTCCGGTTTCCCAAATAAAATTGCTTTTATTCTTCGCAACATGTGTTCCTGAAGATTAAGGGCTGTAATCTTACAAGGCTTAATAAGACTGTGTGTGTGGAGTTCAGGCTGAAACAGAACATGTGGAACGAGCCTCGCTCCGCTCTAACCGACGACTATAATCCTGTTTATTAAATTATAAAGAACCTTAAAGGATAAAGAATATTGAGCAGAGGATTTAAATGATTCAGGCTCTTTTTTCTTCCTTATTGCGAGTTATTTGATGACACTGGATGATGTTCACGTATCACAGCGGCGAGGGACTGTGACAGAGTAGATGTTTTTACACAAATGGAGCTCTCTTCTAACACAAACATGCATTAAGTTTGGGATCAGGCTGCACTTGATCAAATGCTTAGGAATTAAGGGTAAAGCATAGCGGGTGTCTGCTAGCAATCCTCTGAAGTGTCACTGATCCTGCTGTTATAATGACTCTTACAGTGCAACATAAGAAGCGAAAGAACTATGTGACATGATCCCCGTCGTACTAACTCACCAATGATAGAGCATTTTACAGAGATGTAAAAAATAAATAATTAAATGTCACTTCAGAAGGAGACATGTATTTTGGGGCTAAATGATGTTTTATGTAATAAATGATCACCAAAGGAGTAATAGATCAACATTAGTGAGAAATTATGGTTAATTGAAAATCCTCCTTCTCCCACAGCTACCTCATTATCATAATTCAACTATGCAAATCTAAACCTTGTACTGAATGTGGAGAATATTAAAACTAGATTTTTTAGTTTTTGGTAGTATAAACATGTCACTTTTCTTTCTGTTTAGCATATCAGTCATGCCTGAGTGATGTACTACAAAGCAGAATCAATTAGTGAGACAACTAACAGTCATGCCTGAGTGATGTACTACAAAGCAGAATCAATTAGTGAGACAACTAACAGTCATGCCTGAGTGATGTACTATAAAGCAGAATCAATTAGTGAGACAACTAACTTGCCTAAATATTCAGATTTTCTGTTGTTGCTTTATCTTGGGAAAGATAAACTTGAAATGGTTCTAATTGACTCAACAACCAGAAACACATACAGTGCCTTTGGAAAGTATTCAGATCCCTTGACTTTTCCCACATTTTGTTACGTTATAGCCTTATTCTAAATAAATAAGAATCCTCAGCATTATACACACAATACCGCATAATGACAAAGCAAAAACAGTTTAAAAAAACAACATTTTTACAACTCTATTAAAAAAAAAGAAGAGAAATACCCTATTAACATAAGTATTCAGACCCTTTGCTATGAGACTTGAAATTGAGCTCAGGTACATCCTGTATCCAGGGATAATCCTTGAGATGTTTCTACAACTTGATTGGAGTCCATCTGTGGTAAATTCAATTGATTGGACATGATTTAGAAAGAAACACACCTGTCTATATAAGGTTCCACAGTTGACACTGCATGTCAGAGCAAAAACCATGCCATGAGGTTGAAGGAATTGTCCTAAGAGCTCAGAGACAGGATTGTGTCGAGGCACTGATATGGGGAAGTGTACCAAACCATTTATGCAACATTGCAAGTCCCCAAGAACACAGTGGCCTCCGTCATTCTTAAATGGAAGAAGTTTGGAACCACCAAGACAATTCCTAGTGTCCGGCCAAACTGAGCAATCGGGGGAGAAGGACCTTGGTCAGGGAGGTGACCAAGAACCCAATGGTCACTCTGACAGAGCTCCAGAGTTCCTCTGTGGAGATGGGACAACCTTCCAGAAGGACAACCATCTCTAAAACAATCCACCAATCAGGCCTTTATGGTAGAATGGCCAGACGGAAGCCACTCCTCAGTAAAAGGCACATGACAGCCCGCTTGGAGTTTGCCAAAAGGCACCTAAAGACTCTGACCATGAGAAACAATTCTCTGGTCTGATGAAACCAAGATTCAACTCTTTGGCCTGAATGCCAAGTGTCACGTCTGGAGGAAACCTGGCACCATCGCTACGGTGAAGCATGGTGGTAGCAGCATCATGCTGTGGGGATGTTTTTCAGTGGCAGGGACTGGGAGACTAGTCTGGATCAAGGCAAAGATGAACGGAGCAAAGTACAGAAAGATCCTTGATGAAAACCTGCTCCAGAGCGCTCAGGACCGCAGTCTGGAGCGAAGGGTCACCTTCCAACAAGACGAACGACCCTAAGCACACAGCCAAGACAACGCAGGACTGGCTTCGGGACAAGTCTCTGAATGTCCATGAGTGACCCAGCCAGAGCCCGGACTTGAACCCGATCTAACATCTCTGGAGAGACTTTAAAATAGCTCTGCAGCAAAGCTCCCCATCCAACCTGACAGAGCTTGAGAGGATCTGCAGAGAAGAATAGGAAAAACTCCCCATTTACAGGTGTGCCAAGCTTGTAGCATCATACCCAAGAAGACTCGAGGCTGTAATCGCTGCCAAAGGTGCTTCAACTAAGTACTGAGTAAAGGGTTTGAATACTTATATTTAAGTTTTTTTGCTAGGTCATTAATGAGTATTGTGTGTAGATTGATGACATAAAAAATGAAATAAATCATTTTTAGATTACGGCTGTAACCTACCAAAGTGTGGAAAAAGTCAAGGGGTCTGAATACTTTCCGAAGGCAATGTTTCTAAGGTAAACTTTCTTAACGCACCAGAACATCAATAGTTATTTCCGGTTGTTCATTAAAGTTATCTGACTAACTAATTGATCCTGCTTTGTAGTATACCCCTCTCTAGTCCGTTACGTCACACCCATCTGCATCAGCCCAACACCTAGCAGTAGCATCTTTAGTATACCCCTCTCTAGTCCGTTACGTCACACCCATCTGCATCAGCCCAACACCTAGCAGTAGCATCTTTAGTATACCCCTCTCTAGTCCGTTACGTCAGTCAGCGTTACACCTAGCACTTTAGTATACCCCTCTGCATCAGCCCCCATCTGCATCACACCTAGCAGTAGCATCTTTAGTATACCCCTCTCTAGTCCGTTACGTCAAACCCATCTGCACCCATCTGCATCAGCCCAACACCTAGCAGTAGCATCTTTAGTATACCCCTCTCTAGTCCGTTACGTCACACCCATCTGCATCAGCCCAACACCTAGCAGTAGCATCTTTAGTATACCCCTCTCTAGTCCGTTACGTCACACCCATCTGCATCAGCCCAACACCTAGCAGTAGCATCTTTAGTATACCCCTCTCTAGTCCGTTACGTCACACCCATCTGCATCAGCCCAACACCTAGCAGTAGCATCTTTAGTATACCCCTCTCTAGTCCGTTACGTCACACCCATCTGCATCAGCCCAACACCTAGCAGTAGCATCTTTAGTATACCCCTCTCTAGTCCGTTACGTCACACCCATCTGCATCAGCCCAACACCTAGCAGTAGCATCTTTAGTATACCCCTCTCTAGTCCGTTACGTCACACCCATCTGCATCAGCCCAACACCTAGCAGTAGCATCTTTAGTATACCCCTCTCTAGTCCGTTACGTCACACCCATCTGCATCAGCCCAACACCTAGCAGTAGCATCTTTAGTATACCCCTCTCTAGTCCGTTACGTCACCCCATCTGCATCAGCCCAACACCTAGCAGTAGCATCTTTAGTATACCCCTCTCTAGTCCGTTCGTCACACCCATCTGCATCAGCCCAACACCTAGCAGTAGCATCTTTAGTATACCCCTCTCTAGTCCGTTACGTCACACCCATCTGCATCAGCCCAACACCTAGCAGTAGCATCTTTAGTATACCCCTCTCTAGTCCGTTACACACCCATCTGCATCAGCCCAACACCTAGCCATCTTTAGTATCCCCTGCATCAGCCCATCTGCACACACCTAGCAGTAGCATCTTTAGTATACCCCTCTCTAGTCCGTTACGTCACACCCATCTGCATCAGCCCAACACCTAGCAGTAGCATCTTTAGTATACCCCTCTCTAGTCCGTTACGTCACACCCATCTGCATCAGCCCAACACCTAGCAGTAGCATCTTTAGTATACCCCTCTCTAGTCCGTTACGTCACACCCATCTGCATCAGCCCAACACCTAGCAGTAGCATCTTTAGTATACCCCTCTCTAGTCCGTTACGTCACACCCATCTGCATCAGCCCAACACCTAGCAGTAGCATCTTTAGTATACCCCTCTCTAGTCCGTTACGTCACACCCATCTGCATCAGCCCAACACCTAGCAGTAGCATCTTTAGTATACCCCTCTCTAGTCCGTTACGTCACACCCATCTGCATCAGCCCAACACCTAGCAGTAGCATCTTTAGTATACCCCTCTCTAGTCCGTTACGTCACACCCATCTGCATCAGCCCAACACCTAGCAGTAGCATCTTTAGTATACCCCTCTCTAGTCCGTTACGTCACACCCATCTGCATCAGCCCAACACCTAGCAGTAGCATCTTTAGTATACCCCTCTCTCAGTCCGTTTTAGTATACCCCTCTCTACGTCACACCCATCTGCATCAGCCCAACACCTAGCAGTAGCATCTTTAGTATACCCCTCTCTAGTCCGTTACGTCACACCCATCTGCATCAGCCCAACACCTAGCAGTAGCATCTTTAGTATACCCCTCTCTAGTCCGTTACGTCACACCCATCTGCATCAGCCCAACACCTAGCAGTAGCATCTTTAGTATACCCCTCTCTAGTCCGTTACGTCACACCCATCTGCATCAGCCCAACACCTAGCAGTAGCATCTTTAGTATACCCCTCTCTAGTCCGTTACGTCACACCCATCTGCATCAGCCCAACACCTAGCAGTAGCATCTTTAGTATACCCCTCTCTAGTCCGTTCGTCACACCCATCTGCATCAGCCCAACACCTAGCAGTAGCATCTTTAGTATACCCCTCTCTAGTCCGTTACGTCACACCCATCTGCATCAGCCCAACATCTTTAGTCTCTAGTCCGTTCCACCCCATCTCTCAGCAGTAGCATCTTTATCTTTAGTATACCCCTCTCTAGTCCGTTACGTCACACCCATCTGCATCAGCCCAACACCTAGCAGTAGCATCTTTAGTATACCCCTCTCTAGTCCGTTACGTCACACCCATCTGCATCAGCCCAACACCTAGCAGTAGCATCTTTAGTATACCCCTCTCTAGTCCGTTACGTCACACCCATCTGCATCAGCCCAACACATCTAGCAGTAGCATCTTTAGTATACCCCCCATCTGCATCAGCCCAACACCTAGTCATCTTTAGTATACCCCTCTCTAGTCCGTTACGTCACTGCATCAGTAGCAGTAGCATCTTTAGTATACCCCTCTCACACCCATCTGCATCAGCCCAACACCTAGCAGTAGCATCTTTAGTATACCCCTCTCTAGTCCGTTACGTCACACCCATCTGCATCAGCCCAACACCTAGCAGTAGCATCTTTAGTATACCCCTCTCTAGTCCGTTCGTCACACCCATCTGCATCAGCCCAACACCTAGCAGTAGCATCTTTAGTATACCCCTCTCTAGTCCGTTACGTCACACCCATCTGCATCAGCCCAACACCTAGCAGTAGCATCTTTGCAGTATAGTCCGTTCGTCACACCCATCTGCATCAGCCCAACACCTAGTCATCTTTAGTATACCCCTCTCTAGTCCGTTCACCCATCTGCATCAGCCCAACACCTAGCAGTAGCATCTTTAGTATACCCCTCTCTAGTCCGTTCGTCACACCCATCTGCATCAGCCCAACACCTAGCAGTAGCATCTTTAGTATACCCTGCTCTCTAGTCCGTTACGTCACACCCATCTGCATCAGCCCAACACCTAGCAGTAGCATCTTTAGTATACCCTCTCTAGTCCGTTACGTCACACCCATCTGCATCAGCCCAACACCTAGCAGTAGCATCTTTAGTATACCCCTCTCTAGTCCGTTACGTCACACCCATCTGCATCAGCCCAACACCTAGCAGTAGCATCTTTAGTATACCCCATCTCTAGTCCGTTACGTCACACCCATCTGCATCAGCCCAACACCTAGCAGTATCTTTAGCATCTTTAGTTATACCCCATCTGCATCTCTTTAGTCCCCTCTCTACGTCACACCCATCTGCATCAGCCCAACACCTAGCAGTAGCATCTTTAGTATACCCCTCTCTAGTCCGTTACGTCACACCCATCTGCATCAGCCCAACACCTAGCAGTAGCATCTTTAGTATACCCCTCTCTAGTCCGTTACGTCACACCCATCTGCATCAGCCCAACACCTAGCAGTAGCATCTTTAGTATACCCCTCTCTAGTCCGTTACGTCACACCCATCTGCATCAGCCATCTTTAACACCTAGCAGCATCAGCATCATCTTTAGTATACCCCTCTCTAGTCCGTTACGTCACACCCATCTGCATCAGCCCAACACCTAGCAGTAGCATCTTTAGTATACCCCTCTCTAGTCCGTTACGTCACCCATCTGCATCAGCCCAACACCTAGCAGTAGCATCTTTAGTATACCCCTCTCTAGTCCGTTACGTCATCACCCATCTGCATCAGCCCAACACCTAGCAGTAGCATCTTTAGTATACCCCTCTAGTCCGTTACGTCACACCCATCTGCATCAGCCCAACACCTAGCAGTAGCATCTTTAGTATACCCCTCTCTAGTCCGTTACGTCACACCCATCTGCATCAGCCCAACACCTAGCAGTAGCATCTTTAGTATACCCCTCTCTAGTCCGTTACGTCACACCCATCTGCATCAGTAGCATCTTTAGTATACCCCTCTCTAACATCTGCATCAGCAGTAGCATCTTTAGTATACCCCTCTCTAGTCCGTTACGTCACACCCATCTGCATCAGCCCAACACCTAGCAGTAGCATCTTTAGTATACCCCTCTCTAGTCCGTTACGTCACAGCCCATCTGCCCATCTGCATCAGCCCAACACCTCAGCCCAACACCTAGCAGTAGCATCTTTAGTATACCCCTCTCTAGTCCGTTACGTCACACCCATCTGCATCAGCCCAACACCTAGCAGTAGCATCTTTAGTATACCCCTCTCTAGTCCGTTACGTCACACCCATCTGCATCAGCCCAACACCTAGCAGTAGCATCTTTAGTATACCCCTCTCTAGTCCGTTACGTCACACCCATCTGCATCAGCCCAACACCTAGCAGTAGCATCTTTAGTATACCCCTCTCTAGTCCGTTACGTCACACCCATCTGCATCAGCCCAACACCTAGCAGTAGCATCTTTAGTATACCCCTCTCTAGTCCGTTACGTCACACCCATCTGCATCAGCCCAACACCTAGCAGTAGCATCTTTAGTATACCCCTCTCTAGTCCGTTACGTCACACCCATCTGCATCAGCCCAACACCTAGCAGTAGCATCTTTAGTCTGCATCACCCAACACCTAGCAGTAGCATCTTTAGTCCGTTCCGTTACGTCACACCCATCTGCATCAGCCCAACACCTAGCAGTAGCATCTTTAGTATACCCCTCTCTAGTCCGTTACGTCACACCCATCTGCATCAGCCCAACACCTAGCAGTAGCATCTTTAGTATACCCCTCTCTAGTCCGTTACGTCACACCCATCTGCATCACCCATCTTTAGCCCCTCTCTATCAGCATCAGCAACACCTAGCAGTAGCATCTTTAGTATACCCCTCTCTAGTCCTTTACGTCACACCCATCTGCATCAGCCCAACACCTAGCAGTAGCATCTTTAGTATACCCCTCTCTAGTCCGTTACGTCACACCCATCTGCATCAGCCCAACACCTAGCAGTAGCATCTTTAGTATACCCCTCTCTAGTCCGTTACGTCACACCCATCTGCATCAGCCCAACACCTAGCAGTAGCATCTTTAGTATACCCCTCTCTAGTCCGTTACGTCACACCCATCTGCATCAGCCCAACACCTAGCAGTAGCATCTTTAGTATACCCCTCTCTAGTCCGTTACGTCACACCCATCTGCATCAGCCCAACACCTAGCAGTAGCATCTTTAGTATACCCCTCTCTAGTCCGTTACG
Source organism: Oncorhynchus nerka (assembly GCF_034236695.1). Classification (NCBI taxonomy): domain Eukaryota; kingdom Metazoa; phylum Chordata; class Actinopteri; order Salmoniformes; family Salmonidae; genus Oncorhynchus; species Oncorhynchus nerka. The sequence goes on from NC_088422.1 coordinate 93,753,064, forward strand.
TCACACCCATCTGCATCAGCCCAACACCTAGCAGTAGCATCTTTAGTATACCCCTCTCTAGTCCGTTACGTCACACCCATCTGCATCAGCCCAACACCTAGCAGCATCTTTAGTATACCCCTCTTAGTCCGTTCGTCACCCCATCTGCATCAGCCCAACACCTAGCAGTAGCATCTTTAGTATACCCCTCTCTACCCATCTGCATCAGCCCAACACCTAGCAGTAGCATCTTTAGTATACCCCTCTCTAGTCCGTTACGTCACACCCATCTGCATCAGCCCAACACCTAGCAGTAGCATCTTTAGTATACCCCTCTCTAGTCCGTTACGTCACACCCATCTGCATCAGCCATCTTTAACACCTAGCAGTAGCATCTTTAGCATCTTTAGTATACCCCTCTCTAGTCCGTTACGTCACACCCATCTGCATCAGCCCAACACCTAGCAGTAGCATCTTTAGTATACCCCTCTCTAGTCCGTTACGTCACACCCATCTGCATCAGCCCAACACCTAGCAGTAGCATCTTTAGTATACCCCTCTCTAGTCCGTTACGTCACACCCATCTGCATCAGCCCAACACCTAGCAGTAGCATCTTTAGTATACCCCTCTCTAGTCCGTTACGTCACACCCATCTGCATCAGCCCAACACCTAGCAGTAGCATCTTTAGTATACCCCTCTCTAGTCCGTTACGTCACACCCATCTGCATCAGCCCAACACCTAGCAGTAGCATCTTTAGTATACCCCTCTCTAGTCCGTTACGTCACACCCATCTGCATCAGCCCAACACCTAGCAGTAGCATCTTTAGTATACCCCTCTCTAGTCCGTTACGTCACACCCATCTGCATCAGCCCAACACCTAGCAGTAGCATCTTTAGTATACCCCTCTCTAGTCCGTTACGTCACACCCATCTGCATCAGCCCAACACCTAGCAGTAGCATCTTTAGTATACCCCTCTCTAGTCCGTTACGTCTGCATCACCCATCTGCATCAGCCCAACACCTAGCAGTAGCATCTTTAGTATACCCCTCTCTAGTCCTTTAGTTAGTCCACCCATCTGCATCAGCCCAACACCTAGCAGTAGCATCTTTAGTATACCCCTCTCTATCTTACGCACACCCATCTGCATCAGCCCAACACCTAGCAGTAGCATCTTTAGTATACCCCTCTCTAGTCCGTTACGTCACACCCATCTGCATCAGCCCAACACCTAGCAGTAGCATCTTTAGTATACCCCTCTCTAGTCCGTTACGTCACACCCATCTGCATCAGCCCAACACCTAGCAGTAGCATCTTTAGTATACCCCTCTCTAGTCCGTTACGTCACACCCATCTGCATCAGCCCAACACCTAGCAGTAGCATCTTTAGTATACCCCTCTCTAGTCCGTTACGTCACACCCATCTGCATCAGCCCAACACCTAGCAGTAGCATCTTTAGTATACCCCTCTCTAGTCCGTTACGTCACACCCATCTGCATCAGCCCAACACCTAGCAGTAGCATCTTTAGTATACCCCTCTCATAGTCCATCTTTAGTTACCCCTCTCTAGTCACACCCATCTGCATCAGCCCAACACCTAGCAGTAGCATCTTTAGTATACCCCTCTCTAGTCCGTTCGTCACACCCATCTGCATCAGCCCAACACCTAGCAGTAGCATCTTTAGTATACCCCTCTCTAGTCCGTTACGTCATCTTTACCCATCTGCATCAGCCCAACACCTAGCAGTAGCATCTTTAGTATACCCCTCTCTAGTCCGTTACGTCACACCCATCTGCATCAGCCCAACACCTAGCAGTAGCATCTTTAGTATACCCCTCTCTAGTCCGTTACGTCACACCCATCTGCATCAGCCCAACACCTAGCAGTAGCATCTTTAGTATACCCCTCTCTAGTCCGTTAGTCGTTACACACCCATCTGCATCAGCCCAACACCTAGCAGTAGCATCTTTAGTATACCCCTCTCTAGTCCGTTACGTCACACCCATCTGCATCAGCCCAACACCTAGCAGTAGCATCTTTAGTATACCCCTCTCTAGTCCGTTACGTCACACCCATCTGCATCAGCCCAACACCTAGCAGTAGCATCTTTAGTATACCCCTCTCTAGTCCGTTACGTCACACCCATCTGCATCAGCCCAACACCTAGCAGTAGCATCTTTAGTAGTACCCCTCTGCATCAGTCCACCTAGCAGTAGCATCTTTAGTATACCCCTCTCTAGTCACACCCATCTGCATCAGCCCAACACCTAGCAGTAGCATCTTTAGTATCCGTTACGTCACCCCATCTCTCAGTCATCTTTAGTTCTCTAGTCCGTTACACACCCATCTGCATCAGCCCAACACCTAGCAGTAGCATCTTTAGTATACCCCTCTCTAGTCCGTTACGTCACACCCATCTGCATCAGCCCAACACCTAGCAGTAGCATCTTTAGTATACCCCTCTCTAGTCCGTTACGTCACACCCATCTGCATCAGCCCAACACCTAGCAGTAGCATCTTTAGTATACCCCTCTCTAGTCCGTTACGTCACACCCATCTGCATCAGCCCAACACCTAGCAGTAGCATCTTTAGTATACCCCTCTCTAGTCCGTTACGTCACACCCATCTGCATCAGCCCAACACCTAGCAGTAGCATCTTTAGTATACCCCTCTCTAGTCCGTTACGTCACACCCATCTGCATCAGCCCAACACCTAGCAGTAGCATCTTTAGTATACCCCTCTCTAGTCCGTTACGTCACACCCATCTGCATCAGCCCAACACCTAGCAGTAGCATCTTTAGTATACCCCTCTCTAGTCCGTTACGTCACACCCATCTGCGCCACACCCATCTTTAGCATCAGCCGTTACAACACCTAGCAGTAGCATCTTTAGTATACCCCTCTCTAGTCCGTTACGTCACACCCATCTGCATCAGCCCAACACCTAGCAGTAGCATCTTTAGTATACCCCTCTCTAGTCCGTTACGTCACACCCATCTGCATCAGCCCAACACCTAGCAGTAGCATCTTTAGTATACCCCTCTCTAGTCCACACCCATCTGCATCAGCCCAACACCTAGCATCTTTACCCATCTGCATCAGCCCATCTGCAACACCTAGCAGTAGCATCTTTAGTATACCCCTCTCTAGTCCGTTACGTCACACCCATCTGCATCAGCCCAACACCTAGCAGTAGCATCTTTAGTATACCCCTCTCTAGTCCGTTACGTCACACCCATCTGCATCAGCCCAACACCTAGCAGTAGCATCTTTAGTATACCCCTCGTCACACCCATCTGCATCAGCCCAACACCTAGCAGTAGCATCTTTACGTATACCCCTCTCTACCGTTCCCATCTGCATCAGCCCAACACCTAGCAGTAGCATCTTTAGTATACCCCTCTCTAGTCCGTTACGTCACACCCATCTGCATCAGCCCAACACCTAGCAGTAGCATCTTTAGTATACCCCTCTCTAGTCCGTTACGTCACACCCATCTGCATCAGCCCAACACCTAGCAGTAGCATCTTTAGTATACCCCTCTCTAGTCCGTTACGTCACACCCATCTGCATCAGCCCAACACCTAGCAGTAGCATCTTTAGTATACCCCTCTCTAGTCCTTTAGTTACGTCACACCCATCTGCATCAGCCCAACACCTAGCAGTAGCATCTTTAGTATACCCCTCTCTAGTCCGTTACGTCACACCCATCTGCATCAGCCCAACACCTAGCAGTAGCATCTTTAGTATACCCCTCTCTAGTCCGTTACGTCACACCCATCTGCATCAGCCCAACACCTAGCAGTAGCATCTTTAGTATACCCCTCTCTAGTCCGTTACGTCACACCCATCTGCATCAGCCCAACACCTAGCATCTTTAGCATCCCCTTTAGTCCGTTACGTACCCCATCTGCATCAGCCCAACACCTAGTCCATCTTTAGTATACCCCTCTCTCTAGTTCTGCATCAGCCCACACACCCATCTGCATCAGCCCAACACCTAGCAGTAGCATCTTTAGTATACCCCTCTCTAGTCCGTTACGTCACACCCATCTGCATCAGCCCAACACCTAGCAGTAGCATCTTTAGTATACCCCTCTCTAGTCCGTTACGTCACACCCATCTGCATCAGCCCAACACCTAGCAGTAGCATCTTTAGTATACCCCTCTCTAGTCCGTTACGTCACACCCATCTGCATCAGCCCAACACCTAGCAGTAGCATCTTTAGTATACCCCTCTCTAGTCCGTTACGTCACACCCATCTGCATCAGCCCAACACCTAGCAGTAGCATCTTTAGTATACCCCTCTCTAGTCCGTTACGTCACACCCATCTGCATCAGCCCAACACCTAGCAGTAGCATCTTTAGTATACCCCTCTCTAGTCCGTTACGCATCACCCAACACCTCTCTTTAGCATCAGCCAGCAACACCTAGCAGTAGCATCTTTAGTATACCCCTCTCTAGTCCGTTACGTCACACCCATCTGCATCAGCCCAACACCTAGCAGTAGCATCTTTAGTATACCCCTCTCTAGTCCGTTACGTCACACCCATCTGCATCAGCCCAACACCTAGCAGTAGCATCTTTAGTATACCCCTCTCTAGTCCGTTACGTCACACCCATCTGCATCAGCCCAACACCTAGCAGTAGCATCTTTAGTATACCCCTCTCTAGTCCGTTACGCATCACACCCATCTGCATCAGCCCAACACCTAGCAGTAGCATCTTTAGTATACCCCTCTCTAGTCCGTTACGTCACACCCATCTGCATCAGCCCAACACCTAGCAGTAGCATCTTTAGTATACCCCTCTCTAGTCCGTTACGTCACACCCATCTGCATCAGCCCAACACCTAGCAGTAGCATCTTTAGTATACCCCTCTCTAGTCCGTTACGTCACACCCATCTGCATCAGCCCAACACCTAGCAGTAGCATCTTTAGTATACCCCTCTCTAGTCCGTTACGTCACACCCATCTGCATCAGCCCAACACCTAGCAGTAGCATCTTTAGTATACCCCTCTCTAGTCCGTTACGTCACACCCATCTGCATCAGCCCAACACCTAGCAGTAGCATCTTTAGTATACCCCTCTCTAGTCCGTTACGTCACACCCATCTGCATCTTTAGCCCAACACCTAGCAGTAGCATCTTTAGTATACCCCTCTCTAGTCCGTTACGTCACACCCATCTGCATCAGCCCAACACCTAGCAGTAGCATCTTTAGTCCGTTATACCCCATCTGCATCAGCCCAACACCTCCGTAGCATCTTTAGTATACCCCTCTCTAGTCCGTTACACCCATCTGCATCAGCCCAACACCTAGCAGTAGCATCTTTAGTATACCCCTCTCTAGTCCGTTACGTCACACCCATCTGCATCAGCCCAACACCTAGCAGTAGCATCTTTAGTATACCCCTCTCTAGTCTCTAGTCCGTTACGTCACACCCATCTGCATCAGCCCAACACCTAGCAGTAGCATCTTTAGTATACCCCTCTCTAGTCCGTTACGTCACTGCACCCATCTGCATCAGCCCACCCATCTGCATCACACCTAGCAGTAGCATCTTTAGTATACCCCTCTCTAGTCCGTTACGTCACACCCATCTGCATCAGCCCAACACCTAGCAGTAGCATCTTTAGTATACCCCTCTCTAGTCCGTTACGTCACACCCATCTGCATCAGCCCAACACCTAGCAGTAGCATCTTTAGTATACCCCTCTCTAGTCCGTTACGTCACACCCATCTGCATCAGCCCAACACCTAGCAGTAGCATCTTTAGTATACCCTCTCTCTAGTCCGTTACGTCACACCCATCTGCATCAGCCCAACACCTAGCAGTAGCATCTTTAGCATACCCCTCTCTAGTCCGTTACATCACACCCATCTGCATCAGCCCAACACCTAGCAGTAGCATCTTTAGTATACCCTCTCTAGTCCGTTACATCACACCCATCTGCATCAGCCCAACACCTAGCAGTAGCATCTTTAGTATACCCCTCTCTAGTCCGTTACGTCACACCCATCTGCATCAGCCCAACACCTAGCAGTAGCATCTTTAGTATACCCCTCTCTAGTCCGTTACGTCACACCCATCTGCATCAGCCCAACACCTAGCAGTAGCATCTTTAGTATACCCCTCTCTAGTCCGTTACGTCACACCCATCTGCATCAGCCCAACACCTAGCAGTAGCATCTTTAGTATACCCCTCTCTAGTCCGTTACGTCACACCCATCTGCATCAGCCCAACACCTAGCAGTAGCATCTTTAGTATACCCCTCTCTTTAGTCCGTTACCGTCACACCCATCTGCATCAGCCCAACACCTAGCAGTAGCATCTTTAGTATACCCCTCTCTAGTCCGTTACGTCACACCCATCTGCATCAGCCCAACACCTAGCAGTAGCATCTTTAGTATACCCCTCTCTAGTCCGTTACGTCACAGCCCATCTGCATCAGCCCAACACCTAGCAGTAGCCCATCTGCATCAGCCCAACACCTAGCAGTAGCATCTTTAGTATACCCCTCTCTAGTCCGTTACGTCACACCCATCTGCATCAGCCCAACACCTAGCAGTAGCATCTTTAGTATACCCCTCTCTATCCGTTACGCACACCCATCTGCATCAACACCTAGCAGTAGCATCTTTAGTATACCCCTCTCTAGTCCGTTACGTCACACCCATCTGCATCAGCCCAACACCTAGCAGTAGCATCTTTAGTATACCCCTCTCTAGTCCGTTACGTCACACCCATCTGCATCAGCCCAACACCTAGCAGTAGCATCTTTAGTATACCCCTCTCTAGTCCGTTACGTCACACCCATCTGCATCAGCCCAACACCTAGCAGTAGCATCTTTAGTATACCCCTCTCTAGTCCGTTACGTCACACCCATCTGCATCAGCCCAACACCTAGCAGTAGCATCTTTAGTATACCCCTCTCTAGTCCGTTACGTCACACCCATCTGCATCAGCCCAACACCTAGCAGTAGCATCTTTAGTATACCCCTCTCTAGTCCGTTACGTCACACCCATCTGCATCAGCCCAACACCTAGCAGTAGCATCTTTAGTATACCCCTCTCTAGTCCGTTACGTCACACCCATCTGCATCAGCCCAACACCTAGCAGTAGCATCTTTAGTATACCCCTCTCTAGTCCGTTACGTCACACCCATCTGCATCAGCCCAACACCTAGCAGTAGCATCTTTAGTATACCCCTCTCTAGTCCGTTACCCACCCATCTGCATCAGCCCAACACCTAGCAGTAGCATCTTTAGTATACCCCTCTCTAGTCCGTTACACACCCCATCTGCATCAGCCCAACACCTAGCAGTAGCATCTTTAGTATACCCCTCTCTAGTCCGTTACGTCACACCCATCTGCATCAGCCCAACACCTAGCAGTAGCATCTTTAGTATACCCCTCTCTAGTCCGTTACGTCACACCCATCTGCATCAGCCCAACACCTAGCAGTAGCATCTTTAGTATACCCCTCTCTAGTCCGTTACGTCACACCCATCTGCATCAGCCCAACACCTAGCAGTAGCATCTTTAGTATACCCCTCTCTAGTCCGTTACGTCACACCCATCTGCATCAGCCCAACACCTAGCAGTAGCATCTTTAGTATACCCCTCTCTAGTCCGTTCTGCGTCACACCCATCTCTTTAGCCCCTCTCTATCAGCCCAACACCTAGCAGTAGCATCTTTAGTATACCCCTCTCTAGTCCGTTACGTCACACCCATCTGCATCAGCCCAACACCTAGCAGTAGCATCTTTAGTATACCCCTCTCTAGTCCGTTACGTCACACCCATCTGCATCAGCCCAACACCTAGCAGTAGCATCTTTAGTATACCCCTCTCTAGTCCGTTACGTCACACCCATCTGCATCAGCCCAACACCTAGCAGTAGCATCTTTAGTATACCCCTCTCTAGTCCGTTACGTCACACCCATCTGCATCAGCCCAACACCTAGCAGTAGCATCTTTAGTATACCCCTCTCTAGTCCGTTACGTCACACCCATCTGCATCAGCCCAACACCTAGCAGTAGCATCTTTAGTATACCCCTCTCTAGTCCGTTACGTCACACCCATCTGCATCAGCCCAACACCTAGCAGTAGCATCTTTAGTATACCCTCTCTAGTCCGTTACGTCACACCCATCTGCATCAGCCCAACACCTAGCAGTAGCATCTTTAGTATACCCCTCTCTAGTCCGTTACGTCACACCCATCTGCATCAGCCCAACACCTAGCAGTAGCATCTTTAGTATACCCCTCTCTAGTCCGTTACGTCACACCCATCTGCATCAGCCCAACACCTAGCAGTAGCATCTTTAGTATACCCCTCTCTAGTCCGTTACGTCACACCCATCTGCATCAGCCCAACACCTAGCAGTAGCATCTTTAGTATACCCCTCTCTCAGTCCGTTACGTCACACCCATCTGCATCAGCCCAACACCTAGCAGTAGCATCTTTAGTATACCCCTCTCTAGTCCGTTACGTCACACCCATCTGCATCAGCCCAACACCTAGCAGTAGCATCTTTAGTATACCCCTCTCTAGTCCGTTACGTCACACCCATCTGCATCAGCCCAACACCTAGCAGTAGCATCTTTAGATACCCCTCTCTAGTCCGTTACGTCACACCCATCTGCATCAGCCCAACACCTAGCAGTAGCATCTTTAGTATACCCCTCTCTAGTCCGTTACGTCACACCCATCTGCATCAGCCCAACACCTAGCAGTAGCATCTTTAGTATACCCCTCTCTAGTCCGTTACGTCACACCCATCTGCATCAGCCCAACACCTAGCAGTAGCATCTTTAGTATACCCCTCTCTAGTCCGTTACGTCACACCCATCTGCATCAGCCCAACACCTAGCAGTAGCATCTTTAGTATACCCCTCTCTAGTCCGTCCGTTACGTCACACCCATCTGCATCAGCCCAACACCTAGCAGTAGCATCTTTAGTATACTTTACCCCTCTCTAGTCCGTTACGTCACACCCATCTGCATCAGCCCAACACCTAGCAGTAGCATCTTTAGTATACCCCTCTCTAGTCCGTTACGTCACACCCATCTGCATCAGCCCAACACCTAGCAGTAGCATCTTTAGTATACCCCTCTCTAGTCCGTTACGTCACACCCATCTGCATCAGCCCAACACCTAGCAGTAGCATCTTTAGTATACCCCTCTCTAGTCCGTTACGTCACACCCATCTGCATCAGCCCAACACCTAGCAGTAGCATCTTTAGTATACCCCTCTCTAGTCCGTTACGTCACACCCATCTGCATCAGCCCAACACCTAGCAGTAGCATCTTTAGTATACCCCTCTCTAGTCCGTTACGTCACACCCATCTGCATCAGCCCAACACCTAGCAGTAGCATCTTTAGTATACCCCTCTCTAGTCCGTTACGTCACACCCATCTGCATCAGCCCAACACCTAGCAGTAGCATCTTTAGTATACCCCTCTCTAGTCCGTTACGTCACACCCATCTGCATCAGCCCAACACCTAGCAGTAGCATCTTTAGTATACCCCTCTCTAGTCCGTTACGTCACACCCATCTGCATCAGCCCAACACCTAGCAGTAGCATCTTTAGCATCTTTAGTATACCCCCCATCTGCATCAGCCCAACACCTAGTCTTTAGTATACCCCTCTCTAGTCCGTTACGTCACACCCATCTGCATCAGCCCAACACCTAGCAGTAGCATCTTTAGTATACCCTCTCTAGTCCGTTACGTCACACCCATCTGCATCAGCCCAACACCTAGCAGTAGCATCTTTAGTATACCCCTCTCTAGTCCGTTACGTCACACCCATCTGCATCAGCCCAACACCTAGCAGTAGCATCTTTAGTATACCCCTCTCTAGTCCGTTACGTCACACCCATCTGCATCAGCCCAACACCTAGCAGTAGCATCTTTAGTATACCCCTCTCTAGTCCGTTACACCCATCACACCCATCTGCATCAGCCCAACACCTAGCAGTAGCATCTTTAGTATACCCCTCTCTAGTCCGTTACGTCACACCCATCTGCATCAGCCCAACACCTAGCAGTAGCATCTTTAGTATACCCCTCTCTAGTCCGTTACGTCACACCCATCTGCATCAGCCCAACACCTAGCAGTAGCATCTTTAGTATACCCCTCTAGTCCGTTACACACCCATCTGCACACCCATCTGCATCTTTAGTAGCCCAACACCTCTGCAGCAGTAGCATCTTTAGTATACCCCTCTCTAGTCCGTTACGTCACACCCATCTGCATCAGCCCAACACCTAGCAGTAGCATCTTTAGTATACCCCTCTCTAGTCCGTTACGTCACACCCATCTGCATCAGCCCAACACCTAGCAGTAGCATCTTTTTAGTATACCCCTCTCTAGTCCGTTACGTCACACCCATCTGCATCAGCCCAACACCTAGCAGTAGCATCTTTAGTATACCCCTCTCTAGTCCGTTACGTCACACCCATCTGCATCAGCCCAACACCTAGCAGTAGCATCTTTAGTATACCCCTCTCTAGTCCGTTACGTCACACCCATCTGCATCAGCCCAACACCTAGCAGTAGCATCTTTAGTATACCCCTCTCTAGTCCGTTACGTCACACCCATCTGCATCAGCCCAACACCTAGCAGTAGCATCTTTAGTATACCCCTCTCTAGTCCGTTACGTCACACCCATCTGCATCAGCCCAACACCTAGCAGTAGCATCTTTAGTATACCCCTCTCTAGTCCGTTACGTCACACCCATCTGCATCAGCCCAACACCTAGCAGTAGCATCTTTAGTATACCCTCTCTAGTCCGTTACGTCACACCCATCTGCATCAGCCCAACACCTAGCAGTAGCATCTTTAGTATACCCCTCTCTAGTCCGTTACGTCACACCCATCTGCATCAGCCCAACACCTAGCAGTAGCATCTTTAGTATACCCCTCTCTAGTCCGTTACGTCACACCCATCTGCATCAGCCCAACACCTCTGCATCAGCAGTAGCATCTTTAGTATACCCCTCTCTAGTCCGTTACGTCACACCCATCTGCATCAGCCCAACACCTAGCAGTAGCATCTTTAGTATACCCCTCTCTAGTCCGTTACGTCACACCCATCTGCATCAGCCCAACACCTAGCAGTAGCATCTTTAGTATACCCCTCTCTAGTCCGTTACGTCACACCCATCTGCATCAGCCCAACACCTAGCAGTAGCATCTTTAGTATACCCCTCTCTAGTCCGTTACGTCACACCCATCTGCATCAGCCCAACACCTAGCAGTAGCATCTTTAGTATACCCCTCTCTAGTCCGTTACGTCACACCCATCTGCATCAGCCCAACACCTAGCAGTCTTTAGCATCTTTAGTATACCCCATCTCTCTAGTCATCTTTAGTTACGTCACACCCATCTGCATCAGCCCAACACCTAGCAGTAGCATCTTTAGTATACCCCTCTCTAGTCCGTTACGTCACACCCATCTGCATCAGCCCAACACCTAGCAGTAGCATCTTTAGTATACCCCTCTCTAGTCCGTTACGTCACACCCATCTGCATCAGCCCAACACCTAGCAGTAGCATCTTTAGTATACCCCTCTCTAGTCCGTTACGTCACACCCATCTGCATCAGCCCAACACCTAGCAGTAGCATCTTTAGTATACCCCTCTCTAGTCCGTTACGTCACACCCATCTGCATCAGCCCAACACCTAGCAGTAGCATCTTTAGTATACCCCTCTCTAGTCCGTTCTGCATCACCCCATCTGCATCAGCCCAACACCTAGCAGTAGCATCTTTAGTATACCCCTCTCTAGTCCGTTACGTCACACCCATCTGCATCAGCCCAACACCTAGCAGTAGCATCTTTAGTATACCCCTCTCTAGTCCGTTACGTCACACCCATCTGCATCAGCCCAACACCTAGCAGTAGCATCTTTAGTATACCCCTCTCTAGTCCGTTACGTCACACCCATCTGCATCAGCCCAACACCTAGCAGTAGCATCTTTAGTATACCCCTCTCTAGTCCGTTACGTCACACCCATCTGCATCAGCCCAACACCTAGCAGTAGCATCTTTAGTATACCCCTCTCTAGTCCGTTACGTCACACCCATCTGCATCAGCCCAACACCTAGCAGTAGCATCTTTAGTATACCCCTCTCTAGTCCGTTACGTCACACCCATCTGCATCAGCCCAACACCTAGCAGTAGCATCTTTAGTATACCCCTCTCTAGTCCGTTACGTCACACCCATCTGCATCAGCCCAACACCTAGCAGTAGCACCTAGCAGTAGCATCTTTAGTATACCTCTCTAGTCCGTTACGTCACACCCATCTGCATCAGCCCAACACCTAGCAGTAGCATCTTTAGTATACCCCTCTCTAGTCCGTTACGTCACACCCATCTGCATCAGCCCAACACCTAGCAGTAGCATCTTTAGTATACCCCTCTCTAGTCCGTTACGTCACACCCATCTGCATCAGCCAGACACCTAGCAGTAGCATCTTTAGTATACCCCTCTCCGTAGTCCGCATCAGCTCAACACCTACAGTCATCTTTACCCATCTGCATCAGCCCAACACCTAGCAGTAGCATCTTTAGTATACCCCTCTCTAGTCCGTTACGTCACACCCATCTGCATCAGCCCAACACCTAGCAGTAGCATCTTTAGTATACCCCTCTCTAGTCCGTTACGTCACACCCATCTGCATCAGCCCAACACCTAGCAGTAGCATCTTTAGTATACCCCTCTCTAGTCCGTTACGTCACACCCATCTGCATCAGCCCAACACCTAGCAGTAGCATCTTTAGCATACCCCTCTCTAGTCCGTTACGTCACACCCATCTGCATCAGCCCAACACCTAGCAGTAGCATCTTTAGCATACCCCTCTCTAGTCCGTTACGTCACACCCATCTGCATCAGCCCAACACCTAGCAGTAGCATCTTTAGTATACCACTCTCTAGTCCGTTACATCACACCCATCTGCATCAGCCCAACACCTAGCAGTAGCATCTTTAGCATACCCTGAACAAGGTCTCTGGGACATCTTTTCACCCAAGGATCTCATGTGTGAACTAACTTCATCATGGGGTTGTTAAACTTGTCTCCCTAGCAGATAGTATGTAGTTTAAAAGTCTAAAACACAAATTTAAACAGATTAGCATTACTACGAGTTAGTGGTGTGGAGTTGTGAACTGCCGTGTCACCAAAAAGTTCTACTGAGCTATTGGCTAAGAGGATTTGGCTAGCTAATCCACATCAAAAGACATACCATGTGAATTACATCCTGACACAGATTATTTTAGCCCGGATTAGGACTCCGACTGGGGGGCTGAATCTTGTAATGTCTTGCCTAAGGCGAGGTTGAATATGCACACAAAAACATAATATGAAAGGAGTCAACCTTGTTAATTTAGTCTGCTGGCATGTTTGTGCCCCTGTGGTATAACCTATATTGGAAGCATCTTTTCCTATAGAAAGACCTGAGGGACGTATCATATTTTACATCAACAGTACACACTATGATTAACAAGAGCAGACAGACTGTTCAAAACAGAGAGAGGCAGCCAGAGAGATACACAACTCCCCCGTACACACAACAACCACCAGCACTCCCAAACACAGAGTCAGCATTAGGGTGCTGCTATTCCCTTTCAGAGTCTGTCCCCCTCTAGTCCTCAGCTTTGCTTTTATGTTTTCACCGTCAAGACAAGTGTGCCTCTGAGGCAGCAGCTGCTACCAGTAAGAGTTGTAATACCCAGCTTTGTGTTGAGATGTCAGAGCATGGTGCTGTCTGTCCTATTGGTATGGGAGGGGGGGGGGGGGGGGGGAGACACTAGCCTACATTTTTAAAGAGTTTTTCTCCCCGCATGTTCTAAACAAACAGGTCTGTATGTGTCCCTGGCCCAGAAAGGCTTCAAAGAGCTGGGGTCTTCAGGGAGTAACAGCAGGATGGAGACCAGCAGTAGTTATTTAGCCCTGCATTTCAGACCAACGCAAGGCGGGCTGCTTGGAGAGTCTGCACGTGTTCCTGTCTGACTGTATGGAATACCAAGTGAATGGAGTGTCTCTGTTCAGAATACAAAGCAGTTGCCATGTCTTTCTCCTAATGTTTCGTGGGTCTGTGATATTCGTACAGGCATCAACTCCTGACTACTATGGGAATGAAAGCAGAGTGCTGTATAGAGGGTTTCAGGCCAGTTTGGATATCCAAGATGTAATCAGCATCTTCTACCCTGCATACTGTACAGATGTAGGATCATAATCTGACCCGTATTGTCCTAGATGATCCGGCAGCAATAGGACTAGAAGGTTTAGTCCATAATGTTGCATGATTGGTGGTTATGCTATCAGCTGGCCAAAAGTAGGCAACATGAAAAGTGTGGTACATTTAATATACCCGTATGTTAGTGCAGGTTTTCAGTGAATTTATGTCAATCGTGGAGCTCATCTGTATTTCCTGCAGCGCAGGAAAATTCTCAGCAAACAAATGAAGACCCTACACCGGCGTACGTATCTAAACCTTATAAGCGCTATATTATATTATATACTGTATGTATATCTCGGTATTGGCATAAACATACACACCTACTTCCAACTCACAACAACCCCCATGTTCACCCAGTAGGAGCAGATCAATGTCCTATTTCCATTGTAACCCACATCCATCTTGGAGGAGAGCGACTGCGTGCGGAGATGTTCAGTGCTGACTGAGCATGGGAGACAAAAGGACAGGTAATCCTCCAGGATGATTCACTCACTCGTTCTTTTCCTCCTTCTATAGCTCACTGGAAAAACACAAGAGAGGGAGACTTGGAAGAGAGAACATCAAAGAGAAGAAAAAGTGGCCCGGGATTTTGTGTGCGTTTTATAGACAGACTGTTTTATGTAGGAGCGAGAAAGAGAGAGCTGATTAACGAGAGAGAGAAAGAGAGAGAGAAAGAGAGAGAGAGAGAGAGAGAGAGAGAGCAAGGAGAGAGAGAGGAGAGAGAGAAAGAAAGGAGAGAGAGAGGAGAGAGAAAGAGAGGAGAGAGAGCAAAGAGAG
>NC_088422.1:93773096-93803096 GCF_034236695.1 Oncorhynchus nerka
CCGATCGCTGCCCACACCTGCTCGCCCGTCCAGCATCACTACTCTGGACGGTTCTGACTTGGAATATGTGGACAACTGCAAATACCTAGGTGTCTGGTTAGACTGTAAACTGTCCTTCCAGACTCACATTAAGCATCTCAGATCCAAAATTAAATCTAGAATCGGTTTCCTATTTCGCAACAAAGCATCCTTCACTCATGCTGCCAAACATTCCTTCATAAAACTGACTATCCTACCGACTATCCTCGACTTCGGTGATGTCATCTACAAAATAGCCTCCAACACTCTACTCAGCAAATTAGATGCAGTCTATCACAGTGCCATCCGTTTTGTCACCAAAGCCCCATATACTACCCACCACTGCAACCTGTATGCTCTCATTGGCTGGCCCTCGCTTCATATTCGTCGCCAAACCCACTGGCTCCAGGACATCTATGTCTTTGCTAGGTAAAGCCCCGCCTTATCTCAGCTCACTGGTCACCACCACCCGTAGCACTACGAGTGGGTGCTGCAATGGTGACCAGTGAGTTGAGATAAGGCGGGGCTTTACCTAGCAGAGACTTGGTCAGGTCACAGTTGTAAATGAGAACTTGTTCTCAATTAGCCTACCTGGTTAAATAAAGGTGAAATAAATACAAATAAATAAAATAAGGTGCCACCAACCTCCTGTGATGGAGTGTGTTGCCCTTTTATTTAGGGATTATTGGGGCTGTATATACAGCTCATGGGGTCTTGGTAAATATCATGTCTATCGTCCTCACAGTAACAGGTACAGCACTAGCTAAGTTGGGAGGCACAGAGAGAAAAGAAGACAGATAAAGAGATGAAAAGGAGAGAGGGAGAGAGAGTGACATTGGATCCTGATTAGATGTATTGTGTTGGAGTCATTCACTACCTGATGATTCCGTTATGACGTTGGTGATGTTGTTTGATCTGTGGGATCTAGAATGCAAACTAAAAAGGTGCTGGTCTGTCTCATTTGCATAGATAGCAGATGACAGATGGTTCCGAAGAGAGTGGTGCGTAAACGGTTACTAAACACCCTGGGAGATATCTGACACAGACATCTGTTATAGACACACACACTTCCTTCTATTCTCTTCTCTCTCTCTCTCTCGCACACACACACACACACACACACAGACACTGCCCCCCAGCCCCCACACACACCTTCCCCACCCCTCACGTCCAATCTCTCCCCTCTGGTTTCCATGGCTGCCGCCTGCTCCCACCGGGACACATCAATCATCTGTAAATTAGCCCCGTTCTCATGAGACGGGAGACCATAATGACATCATCACCACCACTGCTACCACACAGAGACATTATCTCCATTGGTAGGAGCTGTATTGTTAGGGATATGAGAAAGGGAGATGTCATCCTCCTTAGATACATTGTCTAAATGTTGCACAAAGGTTGTCTGAAGGTTGTTAAACGTGCATTGTCACATTAGCCTGCCTTTATCTACCTCAAATAACTTGTATCCCTGCATATTGATCTGCTACTGATACTCCTTGTATATAGCTCTACATTGATCTGGTTCTGGACATTCCTGTATATAGCTCCACATTGATCTGGTACCGGTTCTTCCTGTATATAGCTCCACATTGATCTGGTACTGGTACTTCCTGTATATAGCTCCACATTGATCTAGTACTTCCTGTATATGGCTCAACATTGATCTGGTACTGGTACTTCCTGTATATAGCTCCACATTGATCTGGTATTGGTACTCCCTGTATATAGCTCCACATTGATCTGGTACTAGTACTTCCTGTATATAGCCTCACATTGATCTGGTACTGGTACTTCCTGTATATAGCTCCACATTGATCTGGTACTGGTACTTCCTGTATATGGCTCCACATTGATCTGGTACTGGTACTCCCTGTATATAGCTCCACATTGATCTGGTACTGGTACTTCCTGTATATAGCCTCACATTGATCTGGTACTGGTACTTCCTGTATATAGCTCCACATTGATGTGGTACTGGTACTTCCTGTATATGGCTCCACATTGATCTGGTACTGGTACTCCCTGTATATAGCTCCACATTGATCTGGTACTGGTACTCCCTGTATATAGCTCCACATTGATCTAGTACTTCCTGTATATGGCTCAACATTGATCTGGTACTGGTACTTCCTGTATATAGCTCCACATTGATCTGGTACTGGTACTCCCTGTATATAGCTCCACATTGATCTGGTACTGGTACTTCCTGTATATAGCCTGACATTGATCTGGTACTTCTACTTCCTGTATATGGCTCCACATTGATCTGGTACTGGTACTCCCTGTATATAGCTCCACATTGATCTGGTACTGGTACTTCCTGTATATAGCCTCACATTGATCTGGTTCTGGACATTCCTGTATATAGCTCCACATTGATCTGGTACCGGTTCTTCCTGTATATAGCTCCACATTGATCTGGTACTGGTACTTCCTGTATATAGCTCCACATTGATCTAGTACTTCCTGTATATGGCTCAACATTGATCTGGTACTGGTACTTCCTGTATATAGCTCCACATTGATCTGGTATTGGTACTCCCTGTATATAGCTCCACATTGATCTGGTACTAGTACTTCCTGTATATAGCCTCACATTGATCTGGTACTGGTACTTCCTGTATATAGCTCCACATTGATCTGGTACTGGTACTTCCTGTATATGGCTCCACATTGATCTGGTACTGGTACTCCCTGTATATAGCCTCACATTGATCTGGTACTGGTACTTCCTGTATATAGCTCCACATTGA
Organism: Oncorhynchus nerka; assembly: GCF_034236695.1. Lineage (NCBI taxonomy): Eukaryota > Metazoa > Chordata > Actinopteri > Salmoniformes > Salmonidae > Oncorhynchus > Oncorhynchus nerka. The sequence goes on from NC_088422.1 coordinate 93,775,868, forward strand.
TCTAGTACTTCCTGTATATGGCTCAACATTGATCTGGTACTGGTACTTCCTGTATATAGCTCCACATTGATCTGGTACTGGTACTCCCTGTATATAGCTCCACATTGATCTGGTACTAGTACTTCCTGTATATAGCCTCACATTGATCTGGTACTGGTACTTCCTGTATATAGCTCCACATTGATCTGGTACTGGTACTTCCTGTATATGGCTCCACATTGATCTGGTACTGGTACTCCCTGTATATAGCTCCACATTGATCTGGTACTGGTACTCCCTGTATATAGCTCCACATTGATCTAGTACTTCCTGTATATGGCTCAACATTGATCTGGTACTGGTACTTCCTGTATATAGCTCCACATTGATCTGGTACTGGTACTCCCTGTATATAGCTCCACATTGATCTGGTACTGGTACTTCCTGTATATAGCCTGACATTGATCTGGTACTTCTACTTCCTGTATATGGCTCCACATTGATCTGGTACTGGTACTCCCTGTATATAGCTCCACATTGATCTGGTACTGGTACTTCCTGTATATAGCCTCACATTGATCTGGTTCTGGACATTCCTGTATATAGCTCCACATTGATCTGGTACCGGTTCTTCCTGTATATAGCTCCACATTGATCTGGTACTGGTACTTCCTGTATATAGCTCCACATTGATCTAGTACTTCCTGTATATGGCTCAACATTGATCTGGTACTGGTACTTCCTGTATATAGCTCCACATTGATCTGGTATTGGTACTCCCTGTATATAGCTCCACATTGATCTGGTACTAGTACTTCCTGTATATAGCCTCACATTGATCTGGTACTGGTACTTCCTGTATATAGCTCCACATTGATCTGGTACTGGTACTTCCTGTATATGGCTCCACATTGATCTGGTACTGGTACTCCCTGTATATAGCTCCACATTGATCTGGTACTGGTACTTCCTGTATATAGCCTCACATTGATCTGGTACTGGTACTTCCTGTATATAGCTCCACATTGATCTAGTACTTCCTGTATATGGCTCAACATTGATCTGGTACTGGTACTTCCTGTATATAGCTCCACATTGATCTGGTACTGGTACTCCCTGTATATAGCTCCACATTGATCTGGTACTAGTACTTCCTGTATATAGCCTCACATTGATCTGGTACTGGTACTTCCTGTATATAGCTCCACATTGATCTGGTACTGGTACTTCCTGTATATGGCTCCACATTGATCTAGTACTTCCTGTATATGGCTCAACATTGATCTGGTACTGGTACTTCCTGTATATAGCTCCACATTGATCTGGTACTGGTACTCCCTGTATATAGCTCCACATTGATCTGGTACTAGTACTTCCTGTATATAGCCTCACATTGATCTGGTACTGGTACTTCCTGTATATAGCTCCACATTGATCTAGTACTTCCTGTATATGGCTCAACATTGATCTGGTACTGGTACTTCCTGTATATAGCTCCACATTGATCTGGTACTGGTACTCCCTGTATATAGCTCCACATTGATCTGGTACTAGCACTTCCTGTATATAGCCTCACATTGATCTGGTACTGGTACTTCCTGTATATAGCTCCACATTGATCTGGTACTGGTACTTCCTGTATATGGCTCCACATTGATCTGGTACTGGTACTTCCTGTATATAGCCTGACATTGATCTGGTACTGGTACTTCCTCTATATGGCTCCACATTGATCTGGTACTGGTGCTCCCTGTATATAGCTCCACATTGATCTGGTACTGGTATTTCCTGTATATAGCCTCACATTGATCTGGTACTGGTACTTCCTGTATATGGCTCCACATTGATCTGGTACTGGTACTCCCTGTATATAGCTCCACATTGATCTGGTACTGGTACTTCCTGTATATAGCCTCACATTGATCTGGTACTGGTACTTCCTGTATATGGCTCCACATTGATCTGGTGCTGGTACTTCCTGAATATAGCTGCACATTGATCTAGTATTTCCTGTATATAGCCTCACATTGATCTGGTACTGGTACTTCCTGTATATAGCTCCACATTGATCAAGTACTGGTACTCCCTGTATATAGCTCCACATTGATCTGGTACTGGTACTCCCTGTATATAGCTCCACATTGATCTGGTACTGGTACTCCCTGTATATAGCTCCACATTGACCTGGTACTGGTACTTCCTGTATATAGCTCCACATTGGTCTGGTACTGGTACTTCCTATATATGGCTCCACATTGATCGGGTACTGGTACTTCCTGTATATGGCTCCACATTGATCTGGTACTGGTACTCCCTGTATATAGCTCCACATTGATCTGGTACTGGTACTTCCTGTATATAGCTCCACGTTGATCTGGTACTTGTACTCCCTGTATATACTGTAGCTCCAGTCTTGTGTATTTCATTCCTGTTGTGTCACTATTTTATTGCATCGTTGGGAAGGGCTCGTTAGTAAGCATTTCATTGTAAAGTCTACACCTGTTGCACTAATTACATGTTATTGGTGTTCCCGTAAGGCCTTTGAATATGTGATTGGTGTGAGACCATAAAAGTGTTGCTTTTGTGGTTTGGGTGCAGCAGACATTGGGACGGTGACATCACTGTAAGAGGCAAGGCTACTACTAGCAAGGGATAGCTAACCCCGCCTACACTAGGGTCTATATAGCTAGCTAGCCCCATCTACACTAAGGTCTATACGGCTAGCTAGCCCCATCTACACTAGGGTCCATACGGCTAGCTAGCCCCATCTACACTAGGGTCTATACGGCTAGCTAGCCCCATCTACACTAGGGTCCATACGGCTAGCTAGCCCCATCTACACTAGGGTCTATACGGCTAGCTAGCCCCATCTACACTAGGGTCTATGCGGCTAGCTAGCCCCATCTATATATACGGCCAGCTAGCCCCATCTATATATACGGCTAGCTAGCCCCATCTACACTAGGGTCTATATGGCTAACTAGCCCCATCCCCACTAGGGTCTACATGGCTAGCTAGCCCCATCCACACTAGGGTCCATAGAAGGGTCCATAGAATATCATAGGAGGTGGAGGTAGGTTAAGGGTACTGGGGTGAAAAGGTCACAGTATGATAGGTGATGGTATACTAGACAGGGTAGGGCCGTCCATCTCCTAACACAACTCCAATCAGGCCTGGAAATCACAAAGCACATTAGCTGAATGGGGTCATAATGGGGTCATGAGAGGTAGATACCCACCACATATGACGCATATCACTCATGACTTACACATACACAGGAATGCTGCCATGAATCCATCCATACAAATGTGCACACACATAAACAGATGTACACACATGAATGCATGCAAGTACACACACGCCTGCGTAACCACGTGCACATACACAGACATGCATACAGTATGCAATAAACACACATACATACACACACCAATTCCAGTGACTGTTCAGTGGTGAATGGATGACCTTTCACCTCTAACCATCCAATTCCCCCGCTCGAAGAAACTGTCCCAGTTCCAGCAAGGCCCTTCCCATCCCACATCTGTCTGCCTCCATGCTCCTCTTTCCTGCCCTAAACCCTGAGCTGGAGCCACTCCACCAGACAGACGGTCTTACTGGCAGATTATCAGGCCAGTCTAGGCTGGGGACGCTTTAAAGGGCATTTCAGTCTGCTCATCAAGTCCAGAGTATCATCCGGGATTGGTGAGTACTAAAATGTGGGTATTAGTGCAGGACTGGGCTCTAAATACAGGCTGCTAGTCTCGCTAGCGCTACCTATTGCATGCTGTAGTAAACTGTAGTACATATATACTGTAGAATACTATACTTTATCAAAATTACTAAACCATTTTGATAAACGTGTCTGCAATGAATTCCTAAGCATATTTTAGTCCAATTGAATTTCCTCTGGACATTCCCTCTCTGACAACTCTGAGGTGGACAAGGCCACTGGTGTTACACTACATTTGGTTCCACCTTGATTAGTTTAATTTCAGTACCCTGCAGACGGTCCAGAGAGGTGCCATCTGTGGGGAGGCTAGGGAAGCAGAGCTGCTCTCTGGAGGGGGGGGGAACAGAACCAGGGATTTGGCCAGTTCTCTGGTTCTCTTTTTCATCACAAAGTCTTTGTTTATGTAGAAACAGTGGTGAGCCCTTTACCCCCAGATTACACCCTACTGGGTGGATAGAGAGAGCTGGCCAGAACCAGGCTGGGAATGGGCCTGGGGCCAGCTAGACTATACTCAGGTCAGAGAGTGGAGGGATGAGAGGAGGGAGAGGGGAGGAAGGGAAAGGGGAGAGAGTGAGAGGGCGAGTGAGAGAGAGAGAGAGAGAAAGGGCGAGTGAGAGAGAGAGAGAACTATAGTTTGACCTATAGGTGCAGGCCCAGTCCCTCCAGACAAAAGGCCTGAATTGATGGATCAGTGTTGTTATTGCTGGTTTGACACTGACTAGGTCTAACTCTATAATGCAGGCCCGGTATGAATGTAATTCATTGATGAAAATAATTTAATCATCACACACACACATTGCTATTCATTATGTGGAAAGCATTGTGTACACACAAACACACACTCTCTCCCATCCAAAACTTCAGTCTGGGACTGTGGTTGCAGACGTTAATCCGAATCCATCTCATAACTGACATTTTCAATTACATCACAAACAAACTAATTGATGGCCCATAGATTTCCCGACCAATAGCTCCACTAAAAAGAGTAGTCTGTCTCGGTGGAACGCCTGCCAGGGAGAAGAACACTAGATCAGACACGTCAAGGTCGGGATTTGGTTAATGAGGAATGCCTGGCTGCATAATTGAATGGGCTGAGGGCTATTGACTGCTGGAGCAAATGGGCTTAAAGAGCAGCCCATCATTTTGAAAAATCCTCCCCCGGTACATCATCACACGGCGCTGCCACCGCTGTGCTTTCTGGGTAATTTATACATAGGCGTCTGATACCCTTCACTTTCCAATGCAGTGCACTAATCTAAAGCGTCAATGGAGAGGGGGCTATCTGTGTGCGCGTGCGTGTGAGCCTTTCAAACCTGCAGCCATGCGTGTGTGTGTGTGTGTGTGTGTGTGAGAGAGAGAGCCTTTTAAACCTGCAGCCATGCGTGTGTGTGTGTGTGTGTGTGTGTGTGTGTGTGTGTGTGTGTGTGTGTGTGTGTGTGTGTGTGTGTGAGCCTTTCAAACCTGCAGCCATGCGTGTGTGTGTGTGTGTGTGTGTGTGTGTGTGTGTGTGTGTGTGTGTGTGTGTGTGTGTGTGTGTGTGTGAGAGAGAGAGAGAGAGCCTTTTAAACCTGCAGCCATGTGTGAAAAGGATTTCTCTGGGTGAGATGATGACTCCACTCCTCCATATGCATTGAAATCAAACATTTCCCCCAAACCTGCATTTACACAGCGGTCACGGCTTCACGCTATACAGACGTTTCTTCAAGAAAACGCTTTCTTCGTGTCTGAATGTACCCAGGAATACCGTTTCTCTGTCTGTTTTATCTGTTTGCCTGGAGCAGCTCGACAGACCTGAAACAAGACTAACAGGTCTGTGTTCATTTCACACATTACGCTGTCTTATCTAAGGCACGGCTTCTCCAGTTGTTTTCATACCGCTGCACAGAGCGAGAGAGGGGATAAGATGGTCCACCAAGGGTGGTGTTCCTTAGAATCCTCTACTGATGTCACTGTCTCATTTCAGCATCAAGGTGGGGGGAGGAGGGGGGGTGTAAATGGAACGTAATTCCCTTTTTTCTGCACTTTTCTCTCCACCCGTATTCTGACCTTGAATTTAAGCACGCTTGGGGGCGGAGATTGAATAAATTAAAATGTGGCGGAGGTGTGTCTACAGATACGCCCTATTCTGACCTTGACTTAATTCCCTCATAATTCCAGCACTTTTACTCGCCAGGACACTATGAATAAGGTCTAGCGAACCTGCCTGTTCCAAGTGGGGAAAAGCATCTACTTCATTTATTTCTATAGACAGAACACCATTCTGCACTGTAATTTACAACTTGATAAGAACTATTGATAAGAGCTGGGTAAATGAGTCATCTGTATGGATAAGGGAATTGTAAATATAAATGACAATTGTTTTATTTTACATTATAATCGCTGGAGACAAATGTGAAACCAGTCATATGGCCGCAAACTGAAGCATATCAACATATCAACTTTCCCACAGTAAAGTTCATGAAATGCTGTGCCATTATGCAGTATTTAAATTGCACGGTCTTTTAACCTGCAGCGATAGGCACTCTCGAATGTGTTAATTATAGGCCACCCCGACTTTCTCTAATTCCTATCATGTTAAATATTAGTCACTATCAGTATCGACCATCAGTAGCCCTAGTAACCACACATATTAGTTCCCTTCACTTGGTATAGCCTATATTATCATTCCATTTAAATACATTGTTGGCTTCCTCTGTAAACACCGTCACGGCCGTGTGGTTGTTGCTGAGGATCATTAGTAACAGTTGATAATATATACGTTTTAATTACAGGAAGACTAATTGAATCATTATATGGAGCTGAACGCAGACCAAGCTTTAACAGTTTGAACCAATACTTGGCCATGTCATCACACAGTTCCATGGTTAGTGGAGGCAATAGATGAGAGTAATGGTGTACACTGTTTTCCCTGTTCTAAACCAGTGGCGATTTTAGCATTTAAATCTTGGTGGGGCAAACTCCCCCCAACATTTTTTTTATACATGCCAGCAAATTCACTACACAATGCAACACTCAACAATACATGAATTGCACTGTAATGGTGACAAAGAGTGGCCACAAGCTGTTAGGCCTACATAAAGCTGTCCCAACAGCAGTCCCAACACCGTACAACTGTTACACCTGACTTTCAGCAGAGCCTTGTCTGGCAGTGAAACAGTTCATTCAGCCTCATTTACTGCCTTTAAAAAAAACATAGGCTGACTTGTTTAAACAAATGTGGTTTCACTGACAACTGAGATGTACAACTGTGGCATAAAGGGACGACGAGCGGATGAGAGGCATTTCGATTGAGACATTAATGAGCGAAGTCGGGCGTAGTAAATATAACGTTGTTCAGCACTTTTGAAATGTACAGCGACAGAACTGAGAACATGGGCTGTTCTTACCGTATTCTCCCTGTACAAGTCAGAAACGTAGGATAAATAAAGGGCGCGTATAAGCGGACAATGAAAGCTCTTAGAATATTCAATGATTACATTTCTCTAAAGCAGGCTATAGCCTACATGTGCTCCACCAAATCAGAACAGTAGGCTAAATTATGAGGGGAAAAGGGACCAAATGATTATGGTGAGGCACATGGGCTACTAACAGCTTACTACACAACATACACTTAGTATTACTTTCTTATCTACAGTATACAGATCTCCCTGGCATATTACATCCTTTATCCAGCAGCATACAAGACATTTTTGGACTCATCCTGTTATGTCGTGCTCAATTTAACAGGAAGGTGGAGCAGGGGGACTTCACGGGCAAATTTTGTCATCAAAGTCTGTCATTCTCTGGATTTATGGTGCTTTCAAGACAACTCGTAACTCAGAACAAAAGAAGGTTGAATCGTGACGTTAGTGATCTTCAGGTCGGAGCTCTAGAAAGAGACCCGAGTTCCCAAATTGTTATTCTGAGTTGGATGATCGTTCAAAGTGTCCCAATTGGAGTTCACAGTTGTCTTGAACTCACTGAAGTCTGAGATTTCCCAGTTCCGAGTTTCCAGTTGTTTTGAAAGCGACAGAAGTCATGCTGGATTGACAGCATGGCCAATGTTGAATGTTTATCCTTTTAAGCTTGGAAAAGAGACCCTTAAACCCAGACTTGGACCACACATCCACTCCACTAAATAGCAGGCTAGTCATTGCTTTGCAATGTTTGCAGTTAGTCACTGATTCCTTCTTAACCACTCATTGTTGAATTTGCAATTTACAACTTGTTGTGTAATGTTTATTTCCAATGGCCGATGAGCACCGATGTGATTCATCTATAATTTCTCTTTATGACAAGGATTTGCCAGTAGATTGCCGACTTGATTCATGATGATGACTGCTAGCTAAGATTATGAAAGTATGATGTTGGCATTATCAGTCCAATCAAAGCTACTGTAGATATAACGTGATTTGACGTCATTTTATCTGTGGTCAATCACTTTGAGCCTTCTTGGATGGGCACTTCTTATGTAACTCTATGGCAGCACCCAAGGGGCTTGAATGTTTGAGCTCCCCCCATAGATTTTGCGGCAACGTAGTGTCCCCCTGAGTGACAGAACACTGAGCCAATCACAGCGCAACTAGAGGACATTACCAACCCCTACGCTCCGTATTTTCTGCTGGCTGCCCCACGGCCACAGAAAGCACTGAGCTAGGCTGAAACACTTGCATTTTGGAGCTTCCTTTCTCACGAAAACAAAAAAGAGACCATGTTTGTATACAGCTTTATTAACGCAATTATACAGTATATATATATTTTTTTTTACATTGTTTGCAAACTGATATGTGACATGCATTAAATTTAGGGATAGCCCCCTTTTTTCAATTTGCACCTAAAATGACATACCCAAATCTAACTGCCTGTAGCTCAGGCCCTGAAGCAAGGATATGCATATACAGTCATGGCCAAAAGTTTTGAGAATGACACAAATATTAATTTCCAAAGTTTGCTACTTCAGTGTCTTTAGATATTTTTGTCAGATGTTACTATGGAGTACTGAAGTATAATTACAAGCATTTCATAAGTGTCAAAAGCTTTTATTGACAATTATATGAAGTTGATGCAAAGAGTCAATATCTGCAGTGTTGACCCTTCTTTTTCAAGATCCTGACTGATGGCAGCCCATTCTTGCATAATCAATGCTTGGAGTTTGTCAGAATTTGTGGGTTTTTGTTTGTTCACCCGCTTCTTGAGGATTGACCACAAGTTCTCAATGGGATTAAGGTCTGGGGAGTTTCCTGGCCATGGACCCAAAATATCGATGTTTTGTTCCCCGAGCCACTTTTGCCTTATGGCAAGGTGCTCCATCATGCTGGAAAAGGCATTGTCCGTTACCAAACTGTTCCTGAATGGTTTGGAGAAGTTGCTCTCGGAGGATGTGTTGGTACCATTCTTTATTCATGGCTGTGTTCTTAGGCAAAATTGTGAGTGAGTCCACTCCCTTGGCTGAGAAGCAACCCCACACATGAATGGTCTCAGGATGCTTTACTGTTGGCATGACAAAGGACTGATGGTAGCGCACACCTTGTCTTCTCCTAACAAGCTTTTTTCCAGATGACCCAAACAATCAGAAAGGGGCTTCATCAGAGAAAATGACTTTACCCCAGTCCTCAGCAGTCCAATCCCTGTACCTTTTGCAGAATATCAGTCTGTCCCTGATGTTTTTCCTGGAGAGAATAGGCTTCTTTGCTGCCCTTCTTGACACCAGGCCATCCTCCAAAAGTATTATCCTCACTGTGCGTGCAGATGCACTCACACATGCCTGCTGCCATTCCTGAGCAAGCTCTGCACTGGTGGTGCCCCGATCCCGCAGCTGAATCAACTTTAGGAGATGGTCCTGGCGCTTGCTGGACTTTCTTGGGCGCCCTGAAGCCTTCTTCACAACAATTGAACTACTCTCCTTGAAGTTCTTGATGATCCGATAAATGGTTGATTTAGGTGCAATCTTACTGGCAGCATCTTTGAAATGCAACAGAAAGGTCCCACATCTAGCCATTGTAACTCCGATGGTGTCCACAAGATGGCAGCAGTGTATGTGCAAAGTTTCAGACGGATAACTTGAAGTATGAGCAAACTACATGACATTTATTATGAAGTCACCCAGTTACATTTGGGCAAATCGTGAAGGAGACATTCACATTACATTTTTCTGCAAGAATATCATCACATGTGTATACTTGCACTTTGATTTAGCTTTCCAGTATTAGTAGCCATATTATAAGTTCAACATTTGCAAAACACCCAGTTTTCATAATTTCATAACTTTCCATATTCTTATAAATTTTGTCCAAAAGGAAAAGGCTTGCTGTCGCACAAGGTTAGCAGCTAAATTTTGCGACAGATACAGGGTACTCCTGTAAAGGATACTCCTGTAAAGTCCATCTCATTGGCTATCTAGCTAGCTTTGTTTGACCCCGATTGGTGCTTATTTGACAAAGTTACAGTTGATCAAGTGAAGACCGCCCGCGTTATCGGCGTGCCATGAAGGCATCGCTCTCTGACCAAATGTGGTGTCCTATAGGATATACTACACCCCTAATGATATAGTGATGTCTGGTTACGTTCGAGGATCTCTGAGGAATAAATACGAACATGATTTTACTGGTTGAAACAATGTTTAGGGTTAGATTTCAGATTCCTTTCATTGCAAATTGAACGAGAGGAAATACAAAATCGATTGTGCATGCTATATGGACTTTTTTGGATATGAAAAGGATTTTATCTAACAAAACGACACATCATGTTATCTCTGGGACCCTTTGGATGATAAATCAGAGCAAGATTTCAGAATGTAAGTACACATTTCACCTTCAGAGGTAGATTTATCAAACCTATCGCTGTGAAAAAGTGTTTTGTTGTTAGGAGCTCTCCACAAACAATAGCATGGCATTTTCCACAGTAATAGCTAGTGTAAATTAGACAGTTCAGTTATATTAACAAGAATTTATGCTTTCAGACGATATAAGACACTTATGTACCAACATTTGTTGTTTCTCTAAAATCTGCGATCGTGACACAAGGTGCTGCATGATTTACAACTGTCCCGTTGACGGGACGCCTATCCCTAAGAAGATTTATTAATGCCAAAAAACCATGCAAAACAGACAAAAAAAGTATTTATAGTACATTAGTTTTTTTTAGCTAAACAGGTGGGGCTCTTCCAACATTACCATGGGTTGAAGAGCTGAATACAGTAATTATCAGAATTAATCAAACTACCGTTTTCTTTATTTCCTGAGTAAAGGCTCTCCAAAACAATATTTAATTATTAATAAATACTTGCCTAACCCTAAATAATCAACAAGATCAAAGTATTTTTAAATCTACCAATTGGTGCTGAAATAGAGAGGAATATGCATATATTTAGATGGCTTTCTTTTGATCTCTAACATTCTCAACCATTTTGTTGATACAGTGGGGCAAAAATGAGAGAGGCCTGTAATTTTCATCATAAGCACACCTCTTAAAGAAGAAGTTACAGGTCTGTGAGAGCCAGATATCTTGCTTGTTTGTAGGTGACCAAAACTTATTTTCCACCATAATTTGCAAATTAATTAATTAAAAATCCTACAATGTGATTTTCTGGATTTTTTTTTCTCATTTTGTCTGTCATAGTTGAAGTGTACCTATGATGAAAATTACAGGCCTCTCTCATCTTTTTAAGTGGGAGAACTTGCACAATTGGTGGTTGACTAAATACTTTTTTGCCCCACTGTATATTCTAGTGTCTGTCGACAAAATTCGAAGAACATTGTATACCATATTTAATGGGATGGCTTGAGATAAATGTACAGGGCAGAGGTAGCCTAGCATTTAAAACAAGACTCCCTAAATTCTATAAGCATAACGATTGTGCTACCAGGGCTGGTAAAACCCTGGATCATTGTTATTCTAACTTCCGCAACGCATATAAGGCCCTCCCCCGCCCTCCTTTCGGAAAAGCTGACCACGACTCCATTTTGTTGCTTCCAGCCTACAGACAGAAACTAAAACAAGAAGCTCCCGCGCTCAGGTCTGTTCAACGCTGATCCGACCAATCTGATTCCACGCTTCAAGACTGCTTTGATCATGTGGATTGGGATATGTTCCGCATTGCGTCCAACAACAACATTGACGAATATGCTGATTCGGTGAGCATTAGAAAGTGCATTGGCGATGTGGTACCAACAGCAACGATTAAAAAATTCCCAAACCAGAAACCGTGGATTGCACGCGAACCACTGCTTTTAACCAGGGCAAAGTGACCGGAAACATGACCGAATTCAACGGCTCAGACACAAGAAGGTATGTGGCAGGGTCTACAGTCAATCACGGATTACAAAAAGAAAACCAGACCCGTCACAGACCAGGATGTCTGGCTCCCAGACAGACTAAGTAACTTTTTTGCTCGCTTTGAGGACAATACAGTGCTACTGACATGGCCCGCTACCAAAACATGGAGGCTCTCCTTCACTGCAGGCCCAGACGGCATCCCCAGCCGTGTCCTCAGAACATGCGCAGACCAGCTGGGTGGTGTGTTATCGGACATATTCAATCAATCCTTATCCCAGTCTGCTGTTCCCACATGCTTCAAGAGGGCCCCCATTGTGCCTGTTCCCAAGAAAGCTAAGGTAACTGAGCTAAACGACTACCGCCCCGTAGCACTCACTTCCCTCATCATGAAGTGCTTTGAGAGACTAGTCAAGGACCATATCACCTCCACCCTACCTGACACCCTAGACCCACTCCAATTTGCTTACCGCCCCAATAGGTCTACAGACGACGCAATCGCACACTTCCCTAACCCATCTGGACAAGAAGAATACCTATGTGAGAATGCTGTTCATCGACAACAGCTCAGCATTTAACACCATAGTACCCTCCAAACTCGTCATCAAGCTCGAGACCCTGGGTCTTGACTCTGCCCTTTGCAACTGGGTACTGGACTTCCTGACGGGCCGCCCCCAGGTGGTAAGGTTAGGTAACAACATCTCCACCCCGTTGATCCTCAACACTGGGTCCCCACAAGGGTGCGTTCTGAGCCCTCTCCTGTACTCCCTGTTCACCCACGACTGCGTGGCCATGTACGCCTCCAACTCAATCTTCAAGTTAGCGGACGACACTACAGTGGTAGGCTTGATTACCAACAACAACGAGACGGCCTACAGGGAGGAGGTGAGGGCCCTCGGAGTGTGGTGTCAGGAAAATAACCTCACACTCAACGTCACAAAACAAAGGAGATGATCGTGGACTTCAGGAAACAGCAGAGGGAGCACCCCCCTATCCACATCGACGGGACAGTAGTGAAGAGAGTAGTAAGTCTTAAGTTCCTCGGCGTACACATCACGGACAAACTGAATTGGTCCACCCACACAGACAGCGTTGTGAAGAAGGCGCAGCAGCTGAAGGAGGCTGAAGAAATTAGGCTTGTCACCAAAAGCACAATTGAGAGCATCCTGTCGGGCTGTATCACCACCTGGTACGGCAACTGCTCCGCCCACAACCGTAAGGCTCTCCAGAGGGTAGTGAGGTCTGCACAACGCATCAGCAGGTGCAAACTACCTGCCCTCCAGGACACCTACACCACCCGATGTCACAGAAAGGCCATAAAGATCATCAAGGACAACAACCACCCGAGCCACTGCCTGTTCACCCCGCTATCATCCAGAAGGCGAGGTCAGTACAGGTGCATCAAAGCAGGGACCGAGAGACTGAAAAACAGCTTCTATCTCAAGGCCATCAGACTGTTAAACAGCCACCACTAACATTGAGTGGCTGCTGCCAACATACTGACTCAACTCCAGCCACTTTAATAATGGAAATTGATGTAAAAATGTATCACTAGCCACTTTAAACAATGCCACTTAATATAATGTTTACATACCCTACATTACTCATCTCATATGCATATACTGTACTCTATATCATCTACTGCATCTTGCCATCTTTATGTAATTACATGTATCACTAGCCACTTTAAACTATGCCACTTTATGTTTATATACCCTGCATTACTCATCTCATGTCAGCATCGCCTACACATGGACCCAGACAGGGTCTCATATGTATATACTGTACTCTATACCATCTACTGTATATTGCCTATGCCATTCTGTACCATCACTCATTCATATATCTTTATGTACATATTCTTTATCCTTTTACACTTGTGTATAAGGTAGTAGTTGTGGAATTGTTAGGTTGGATTACTCGTTGGTTATTGCTGCATTGTCGGAACTAGAAGCACAAGCATTTCGCTACACTCGCATTAACATCTGCTAACCATGTGTATGTGACAAATCAAATTTGATTTGAAGATAAACTAAACATCTCTGGTTAAAATAAAATAAAAATATCTGATTCGAATCCCCGAGCCGACTAAGCAAAACAATCGGTCAATGTGCCCTTGAGCAAGGCTCTTAACCCTAATTGCTCCTGTCAGTCACTCTGGATCAGAGCATCTGCTAAATGACTAACATGAAGATGTACTGTAATGAAGATGTGGTTGAATAAAATGTATTCAGAGCAGCAGGTAGCCACACCTGCAGAACATATTATGCGACTGAATATGTCTGAATACCAAATACGAGTCCGTAGGAAAGTCTGAAATGGCCCCCAATTGATCAGGAGCAAAGACTATTTTTTAGCTGCATCATCATCATAAGATCTTCAAAAGGTTTTACAGCTGCACCATGGAGAGCATCCTGACGAGTTGCATCACTGCCTGGTATGGCAGCTGCTCGACCTCCGACCGCAAGGCACTACAGAGGGTAGTGCGTACAGCCCAGTACATCACTGCCTGGTATGGCAACTGCTCTGCCTCCGACCGCAAGGCACTACAGAGAGTAATGTGTACAGCCCAGTACATCACTGCCTGGTATGGCAACTGCTCTGCCTCCGACCGCAAGGCACTGCAGAGGGTAATGCGTACACCCAAACAAGCACTGGATCCACTCTCTCTCCTCTGCTCTCATCCCTACCACTGCCCAGTACATCACTGCCTGGTATGGCAACTGCTCTGCCTCCGACCGCAAGGCACTGCAGAGGGTAATGCGTACAGCCCAGTACATCACTGCCTGGTATGGCAACTGCTCTGCCTCCGACCGCAAGGCACTGCAGAGGGTAATGCGTACAGCCCAGTACATCACTGCCTGGTATGGCAACTGCTCTGCCTCCGACCGCAAGGCACTGCAGAGGGTAATGCGTACAGCCCAGTACATCACTGCCTGGTATGGCAACTGCTCTGCCTCCGACCGCAAGGCACTACAGAGAGTAATGCGTACAGCCCAGTACATCACTGCCTGGTATGGCAACTGCTCTGCCTCCGACCGCAAGGCACTGCAGAGGGTAATGCGTACAGCCCAGTACATCACTGCCTGGTATGGCAACTGCTCTGCCTCCGACCGCAAGGCACTACAGAGAGTAATGCGTACAGCCCAGTACATCACTGCCTGGTATGGCAACTGCTCTGCCTCCGACCGCAAGGCACTACAGAGGGTAATGCGTACGGCCCAGTACATTACCGGGGCCAAGCTTTCTGCCATCCAGGACCTCTATACCAGGCAGTGTCAGAGGAAGGCCCTAAAAATTGTCAGACTCCAGACACCCTAGTCATAGACTATTCTCTCTGCTTCAGCAAGCGGTACCAGAGTGCCAAGTCTAGGCCCAAGAGGCTTCTAAACACCTTCTACCCCCAAGCCATAAGACTCCCGAACAGCTAATCAAATGGCTACCCAAACTATTTTCATCCCCCCCTCCACGCTGCTGCTACTCTCTGTTATTAACTATGCATAGCCACCTTAATAACCCTACCTGTATGTACATAATATTACCTCAATTACCAGTAATTACCTCAATGCACATCGACTCTCTTCCGGTACCCCCTGTATACAGCCCCACTGTTGTTAATTACTGCTGCTCCTTAATTATTTGTTTTTCTTATCTCTTGCTTTTTGTGGGGTATTTTCTTAAAACTGCATTGTTGGTTAAGGGCTTCATAATAATGACACCAGGTGTAGATAGCAATGACATGATATCTGCCTCTGGTGTTGAGAGTAGTATCATACTATTTGCCT
This sequence comes from Oncorhynchus nerka, assembly GCF_034236695.1. Taxonomy (NCBI): domain Eukaryota; kingdom Metazoa; phylum Chordata; class Actinopteri; order Salmoniformes; family Salmonidae; genus Oncorhynchus; species Oncorhynchus nerka. The sequence continues at coordinate 93,791,612 of NC_088422.1, forward strand.
TGAATAGAATATGTTTCAGTGTTAGTAATGTAATGTGGCGTTGAGTTTCTTGGGCAGCCATTAAAATGTATGTAGGTTGAGAAAGATTTATGTCGTCTCGGAGATGAAGGCTGTGTCAGGTGACCACGCATCATTAGGTGCAAAGTGAGACACTTGCTTGACACGACTCCAAAATGGCGTCCGTATATGTCCTACTACTCTTGCTCTACGCACCACGAGAGATTGTATCTCAACATGATCAACAATCTAGAAATATCCTTCCCAGCAAATGATGGAAACATTAGGACGGCACAGGACAGTACAGGATGCCTGTCTAGAAACATAACTACCACACAACTGAAAGTAAAACAACAGGATTGCTATGTGCTAATTTACTGGCCGGTTTAGCAATTAGCTTCAGTGATATTGATACACATAACATGAAGCCTCTTTCACAAGGCCTACATTGCATTATTCTTACTGGACCCTATGATCACTCGGCTACGCATGCCTCTCCCTAATGTCAATATGCCTTGTCTATTGCTGTTTTGGTTAGTCATTTTTGTCTTATTTCACTGTAGAGCCTCCAGCCCTGCTCAATATGCCTTAGCTAGCCCTTATGTTCCACCCCCCCACACCGCAACTGGCTTAAATGGGGCCCCTAGAGACAAAACCTCTCTCATCGTCACTCAATGCCTAGGCTGTGCTCCACTGTGCTCACATCCCACCATACCCATGTCTGTACATTATGCCTTGAATCTATTCTTCCGCACCCAGAAACCTGCTCCTTTTACTCCCTGTTCCAAACGCACTAGATGACCAGTTCTTTTAGCCTTTAGTCATACTCTTATCCTACTCCTCCTCTGTTCCTCTGGTGGTGTAGAGGCTAACCCAGGCCCTGGGGCCCCCAGCATCACTCCCATTCCCCAGGGGCTCTCATTTGTTGACTTCTGTAACCGTTGGTTTCATGCATGTTAACATTAGAAGCCTCCCTAAATTAGTTTTATTAGCTTTAGTGCACTCCGCCAACCCGGATGTCCTAGCTGTGTCTAAATCCTGGCTTTGGAAGGCCACCAAAAATCTTGACATTTCCATCCCTAACTATGACATTTTCCAACAAAATAGAACTGCCAAAGGGGGCGGAGTTGCAATCTACTGCAGAGATAGCCTGCAGAATTCTGTCATACTATCCAGGTCTGTGCCCAAACAATTTGAGCTTGTAATTTAAAAAACCCACCTTTCCAATATGAATTGATAGAAAGTTTTGGGACACTGTAAAGTTCATGGAGAATAAGAGCATCTCCTCCCTGCTGCCCACTGCACTGAGGACAGGAAACACTGTCACCACCGATAAATCAACGATAATCAATAATTTCGATAAGCATTTTTCGACCTGGCTACCCCTACACTGGCCAACATCTCAGCACCCCCCACTGCAACTTGCCCAAGCCTCCCCCATTTCTCTTTCACCCAAATCCAGATTGCTGATGTTCTGAAAGAGCGGCAAAATCTGGACTCCTGCAAATCAGCCGGGCTAGACAATCTGGACCCTCTCTTTATAAAAGTATCCGCCGAAATTGTTACAACCCCTATTATTAGCCTGTTCAACCTCTCTTTCGTATCGTCTGAGATCCCCAAAGATTGGAAACCTGCCACGGTCAACCCCCTCTTCAAAGGGGGAGACACTCTAGACCCAAACTGTTATAGACCCATCTCCATCCTGCCCTGCCTTTCTAAAGTCTTCGAAAGCCAAGTTAATAAACAGACCATTTCGAATCCCACCGTACCTTTTCCGCTATGCAATTTGGTTTCCGAGCTGGTCATGGGTGCACCTCAGCCACGCTCAAAATCTCTGAAGCTGGAGTCTCATATCTCCCTCTCTAAATTTAAGGATCAGCTGTCTGAGCAGCTTACTTACTACAGCTTACACTGTACCTGAACACAGCGAATCTGTAAATAGTACACCCAACTACCTCATCCCTATAGTGTTACTTACCCTCTTGCTCTTTTGCACCCCAGTATCTCTACTTACACATTATCATCTGCATATCTATCACTCCAGTATTAATGCTAAATTGCTATTATTTTCGACTCTAGGGCCTATTTATTGCCTTTCCTCCCTGCTCTTCTACATTTGTACACACTGTACATAGATTTGTATTTTATTTTGTGTTATTGACTGTATGTTTGTTTATGTGTAACTCTGTGTTGTTTTTGTCGCACTGCTTTGCTTTATCTTGGCCAGGTCACAGTTGTAAATGAGAACTTGTTCTCAACTGGCCACCTGGTTAAATAAAGGTGAAATAAATAAATATCATGAATCATAACTGTTGCTATCAGTGTATTGAGACTACACTGTAAAGACAACCTTTTGTTTAGTGTCATGATAGTTCATGTCATATCTCATGTCATTGTGATGTAGGCCTCATGACCAATATCTGCAATAACGCACCAACCCTTATTCCCTTAGCAATAACTTTCAGATTACTGCCTCACAAAACCTCACAACAATTGCCATATTGATGTAGACACATAGAAAGTCTCTGAGCTGGTGTTGAAAGCTAGCTCTACCTTTCCTCACCTCTTCATCTCCTCTGCTAGCTAATCTAAGGGGCTAAGGCTCTCGCTCCACTCCGCCTGGCCCTTAATGCCCAGGGGGGAGAGAGAGAGGTGGCACACCCCTGCTCCGACCGCTGCCCTCCCCACTTCTCAGACACAGCAAAGCAACTCCAAGTGGCCTGTAGCCCCCTAATCCTCCTATGTAATTACAGCTAGCTCCTTCAGACAGTGGGCAATCTCCTGTTGGGTGAGGGAAGGGAGGGATGGAGGGAGGGAGGAAGGGAGAGGAATTAGATTAGAAGACCTATCGGTTTTATGAAGTGTTTCCTTATCTGGGCTAAAGACGGCTAAACAGTGCGGGTGGGATTGAGGAAAGGTGCATGCATGCACATGTACACACACAAGCATACACTACTACTGCTACTGCTACTGCTGCTACTACTACTACTACTGATAGTATTAGTAGTACTACTACTAATCATACTACTACTACTACTACTGGTACTACTAATACTGCTGCTACCACTACTACTACTACTGATAGTATTGGTAGGACTACTACTAATCATACTACTACTACTACTGTTACTATTGGTACTACTACAATTGGCACTACTACTACTATTGGTACCACTACTACTGGTAATTGGTACTACTACTACAACCATTGGTACTACTACTACTACTATTGGTACTGCTAACCATACTTCTACTGCTACTGGTACTACTACCACTACTACTACTATTGATACTACTACTACTACTACTATTGGTACTACTGCTACGACCACTACTACTATTTGTACTACTACTACGACCACTACTACTATTGGTACTACTACTACTCCTACTACTACTACAATTGGTATTACTACTACTCCTACTACTATTGGTATTACTACTACTCCTCCCACTACTACTGGTCCTACTACTATTCCTCCTACTACTATTGGTACTACTACTACTATTGGTACTACTACTACTCCTACTACTATTGGTACTACTACTACTACTATTGGTATTACTACTGCTACTATTGGTACTACTACTCCTCCTACTACTACTATTGGTACAACTACTACTACTACTACTACTACTATTGGTACTACTACTACTACTCCTACTATTACTACTGGTCCTACTACTACTCCTCCTACTACTATTGGTACTACTACTACTATTGGTACTACTACTACTATTGGTACTACTACTACTACTACTCCTCCTACTACTACTGGTCCTACTACTATTGGTACTACTACTACTACTATTGGTACTATTACTACTACTATCGGTACTATTACTACTATTGGTACTACTACTACTACTACTATTGGTACTACTACTACTATTGGTACTATTACTACTATTGGTACTACTACTACTCCTACCACTACTACAATTGGTACTACTACTACTACTACTACTATTGGTATTACTACTAATCCTCCTACTACTACTACTGGTCCTCCTACTACTCCTCCTACTACTATTGGTACTACTACTACTACTCCTCCTACTACTGGTCCTACTACTACTCCTCCTACTACTATTGGTACTACTACTACTATTGGTACTACTACTACTACTCCTACTACTACTACTACTATTGGTACTACTACCACTACTATTGGTATTACTACTCCTACTATTGGTATTACTACTACTCCTACTACTACTACTATTAGTACAACAACTACTACTACTACTACTATTGGTACTACTACTACTACTACTACTACTCCTACAATCACTACTACCAACTACTACTACTACACAAACACAACTACACAGACACCATAACTCAGACATAACTGCCACTTAGAGAAAAAAAAACTGATGAGAATAAAGATGAAAATCAATTAAATGACAGGAATGAAGCGCTTGGCCGCTAGTGGAAGGCAGAATGCTTTCAATGACTCTGATTGACCGATAACGGCTGTAAATCAAAAACCTTTTCATCTCCCACCATTTATTCTTCCATTTATCTGCTTCACTCGTGGGGCGTCCCATTGGTCCCAATCACCCACCCATCCCTGAAGACTCCAGTGGGAATAGAAAAGGGCTTAAGTAAACAGAGGGAACAAATGAGGTCTGTGACGGCTCGACAGTCGCTGCCTCCCTTCCGCCTAATCAGCCAGGACCTACGGCTGCCCGTCTGAATGCCTGGCCTTTGTCACCGCCTGAATAGGGGCTAAATATCCCCTGAAATCAGAGCTTGGCGGCTCACTGAATGTATACACCGAAGCTAAGGGGCCTTTCACATGCAAATGGCGGTTGGTTTGGATTTTTTTCTCCCTCTATGGCCGCTGTCGAACAATGGCTCCACACCAAGGGTCAGCCGATGAAAAAAGGTGAAATGAGGCATTATTTGGGCTTCTCATCTCTTTGGTCCTTTATTTGGCCTTAATTGTCAACAGGTTTTTAGTCCTCAATCCTTCCTGCTTGTTTCTTCTGCCTCTGTGTTTTTGAAGGGATGAGAACCAGATGGTGTCCCTTGAACTGGTGTGTAACGCCACAGAGAGGGGCTTAGCCAGGGAGTAATGCTCTGCCGGGTTGTTTGTTTCTGTTGACGAGGCCTGTGCTCCTCTGCTGCCGTCTCATTAGGCCTAAAGCACCAATTAATTTCCCTTTGTTCTAGTTAAATGGCTGACTCCTGAAACACAGCCTGGCTGACAGGGTGGCTGATGGTATACTCCCTGCCTCTGTAACCCCCCCAACCCACCCCCACCCCCGCTCACTCCAGCGACATGGATTAAAGTGCCAATCGAGCAGCCCTTGAACAAAGAGCGAGAAAGTGAGGTAGGGAAAAATAGAGCGAATGAGGGAGGGCTAGTGGGAAAGCGAGAAACAGAAAGAGAAGGAGGTAAAGTGGGAGAGTTCTTCAGAGTGAGAAAGAGAGAGAGAGAGCTCCCTGACAAAAGCCTCTATTAATTTGGAGCCGGCCCCTTTTCAGCAGGCATGGAAAGCAGCTCATTAACTACTCGCAAACTTGGAGGCCTCAAGGCCAGCAGGCCCCAGCGTCAAGGGCCCTTCAACCAGCAAAGGTTGCAATCACCCAGAGCAACAGACACAGGCAGACTGAAAGCACACCACTTCACCCCCTGATAATCATAATAAAAACAATGGAAGAAGAAATCAAATAGACAAATAAGACAGGGGAAAATAAGACTAGAAAAAAACTCTATAAAAGACCAGGAACCGAAGACAGCAATTTTCTATTGAAGTGTGCTCAAAGAACGAAAAAACGAAAGAAGACATTTTGCTCTGGCAGCACTCCATTATATGGGAGCAAACTGCCATTACAAGCAGGTTTGTATGGGAAGCTCATAATATCCTGAGATTGGTAGTTTGCTCGGGGAAAAGGAGGCTATACAATTTGCTGCAGCCTTGAAGAATCCTTGACTACCTCTTGACGATTTACAAGGGAATTGTCAGAACATTGGCTTTTGTCTGGCTGAGACACGGGGGCAATTACCTGGGCCTGCCGCAATGCTTCCATTCGCTTTAGTCTCAGCGCTGAGAGGTTGAGAGCACAATGTCGAAGGTTATTCCATTCCTAGGCTCTATCAAGGCGGAATCTTTATTTTTGTTTCGTCAAAGCGATAGAGACTAGACCATGGTCTGACAGCTAGTTTCTTTCTCCCCAAGACTCAGGCTGTCGGTAGAATGACAATTATGTCTTGTAATGTCATTTTTTATGAAAGAGATCCATTTGAGAGAACAGTTCTCTTTCACTGTCATCGGGGGCAGGTTTTTGTCGTCTTGACCCGAGGAAAGAAAGAAAATGTGATCGACAGACAGGCTTTTAAAGGACTTAGCTAGCTCTTTAGAAACAGTCTTCCAATTAGACTAAGTCTTGACTTGAGTTCAGCACTTTACAAGGCTTATAGCATGCACAACTCTCCGTAACAATAGCTCCATTGTAAATGGAAATACTTCTCAATCTCAGTGTATTATAGTAGATTATTGTCAACATATCCTTGAGGTATTGATACAGAAAGTATGTCTCTGTTGTCCATTGAGGAGAGGCATTTCAATTACTCTCTTCAATATACTTCCTTTGCCAGTTGTAAAGCTGCACTATACACACATTTACTGAGAGGGACAAACTCTTCAATCACTGCTACTGAAAAGATACACATCGTCATATATAGCTGCAAATAACGAAATAAGAGAACACTTTATTAATAGGAATCTGACAAAATGTCTGTCTTGATGATGGTGGAAGATAACAAGGATACCAGTTAAGAACACAGCAAGATGATAAGGGTTTTCATCATGAAACAAACTGACAGCCATGACACTTCAAGTCTCTTGGAGCCGGTTGCACCAGTGGGTTGTAAAGTGGGTTGTAAGTGGGTTGTAAGTGGGTTGTAAGTGGGTTGTACCAGTGGGTTGTACCAGTGGGTTGTAAGTGGGTTGTAAAGTCTACGTCCGATGTCGGTGCTCTGCGCCTGACCTGAAAAGAATAGCTGTTGCATCACCCACCAGGGAGTTAGCCCTTCTATGAGCGACGACTGGGCCTAGATTCTATGCCAAGTAGGGAGCAGGTATATGGTGTTAAATTAGCATGATATGCAGAGAAAATAATAGCAATCTATATTTTCAAAGGGATGCGAGTCTAGCGTTCATATTTCACAACCTCCGTGGGGTTTTCGAGTTGCCTATGCGCGAGTCAATAGCTAAATAAAACACGTGATTTATGCTACATGATAGCATGCTAAATGTGTCTGATCAGATAATATCAGCTACATTATAGCACGCTAAATGTGTCTGATCAGATAATATCAGCTACATTATAGCACGCTAAATGTGTCTGATCAGATAATATCAGCTACATGATAGCATGCTAAATGTTTCTGATCGGATAATATCAGCTACATGATAGCATGCTAAATGTTTCTGATCGGATAATATCAGCTACATGATAGCATGCTAAATGTGTCTGATCAGATAATATCAGCTACATGATAGCATGCTAAATGTTTCTGATCGGATAATATCAGCTACATGATAGCATGCTAAATGTTTCTGATCGGATAATATCAGCTACATGATAGCATGCTAAATGTGTCTGATCAGATATTAGCAGCTACATGATAGCATGCTAAATGTGTCTGATCGGATAATAGCAGCTACATGATAGCATGCTAAATGTGTCTGATCGGATAATATCAGCTACATGATAGCATGCTAAATGTGTCTAATCGGATATTAGCAGCTACACTTCTAGCACGCTAAGCATCACATCTCATGACCACGCATTGCTTATGTCGGACTTTGCTACGAGTAGTCTTAGTTTCGGTTGGTGCAAAGTCGGACGTAGCTACACCCAACCTAGAGTTTAAGACCAACTTTTTTACACCCAACTGTTGCAACCGGCTCCTGGGTTGCTATGTTGTCTACATGTTGTAAGGATGTTTATAGTTTGTTACAGTATTGTTGCCAGCTCAAAGCACGGTTAGAGGGGGTGCTTCTGATGACGACCCCACTCTGTATCTTTCAATTGTTCAAGGACACAGCTCGGATAACACTTGGGAGAAAAGCACACAGACACATGCTCTCTCACACAGACACATGCTCTCTCACACAGACACATGCTCTCTCACACAGACACATGCTCTCTCACACACACACACACACACACACACACACACACACACACACACACACACACACACACACACACACACACACACACACACACACACACACACTAGCCATCAGCACCTTCCCAATCTACCCAGATCCTCCACCATCAGCACCTTCCCAGTCTACCCAGATTCTCCACCATCAGCACCTGTGTTCACACAGACACACAGTGGTTTAATTGAGTGTGTAAATAGTGTTTCTTCTCTAACGATCTAGGCAGTCCAAAGCAAGCGAGCACAGAGGAGTATCTCCAGGGGACAGACTTGATCCATTGACAACGATCCAGAACCTTTACTATTGATTTGTAATGAGCCACTGGTTTTCACTCTACTCGCTCTACTTCAGTTTAAATGTGCTGAGTTTTTGTGTGTGTGTGTGTGTGTGTGTGTGTGTGTCTGCCGTTCTCTCATATCCAAATACTTAATTGCTGCACCAGGGGCAGGAAGTCATTAAAACATTTCGGTTTGTTGCCATGGCTGACGGCTGACGCTTCTGCCTAATTGGATGAGAGCTGAGTGGCACATTTGAATGTGTTTGCTCTCATTTGCATATTTAGCTAGGGAAATGGGACTGGGAGAAAACCACAAGTTGTGGCAAGATGACAATCAACACATCCTTGTAGCCAATCAGACCCACAGTGCTTTCCCTATGCACGCATATATTTCCACATTATTCCGTGTCTAACTCATCACATAGTAAAATAAGCACCACCCGAGAGCTCTATTTCCATACTATAGAAAGTTATGGCAATGGCTGATATTGAAAAGGAACCTATTCAAAAACAGAAATGGCAAACACAACAGAAAACGAATCTACCTATAGTAGAAAGCATTTCCCCCTTAGCTAGAACCAAGTAGTTTTCCCAACCACATAATCTGAACAGGACAGACTCCAGGTCTGTAAACCTAGTGTCTAAAGTTATAGTCTGTACAGCTAGTGTCTAGAATTATAGTCTGTACAGCTAGTGTCTAGAATTATAGTCTGTACAGCTAGTGTCTAGAATTATAGTCTGTACAGCTAGTGTCTAGAGTTATAGTCTGTACAACTAGTGTCTAGAATTATAGTCTGTACAGCTAGTGTCTAGTTATAGTCTGTACAGCTAGTGTCTAGAATTATAGTCTGTACAGCTAGTGTCTAGTTATAGTCTGTACAACTAGTGTCTAGAATTATAGTCTGTACAGCTAGTGTCTAGTTATAGTCTGTACAACTAGTGTCTAGAATTATAGTCTGTACAGCTAGTGTCTAGTTATAGTCTGTACAACTAGTGTCTAGAATTATAGTCTGTACAGCTAGTGTCTAGAAATATAGTCTGTACAGCTAGTGTCTAGTTATAGTCTGTACAGCTAGGGTCAAAGTTATAGTCTGTAAAGCTAGTGTCTAGAGTTATAGTCTGTACAGCTAGTGTCTAGCTAGTGTCTAGTTATAGTCTGTACAGTGTCTAGAATTATAGTCTGTACAGCTAGTGTCTAGTATAGTCTGTACAGCTAGGGTCAAAGTTATAGTCTGTACAACTAGCTAGTTATAGTCTGTACAAAGTTATAGTCTGTACAGCTAGTGTCTAGTTATAGTCTGTTATAGTCTGTACAGCTAGTGTCTAGTTATAGTCTGTACAGCTAGTGTCTAGAATTATAGTCTGTACAGCTAGTGTCTAGTTATAGTCTGCACAGCTAGGGTCAAAGTTATAGTCTGTACAACTAGTGTCTAGAGTTATAGTCTGTACAGCTAGTGTCTAGTTATAGTCTGTACAACTAGTGTCTAGAATTATAGTCTGTACAGCTAGTGTCTAGTTATAGTCTGTACAACTAGTGTCTAGAATTATAGTCTGTACAGCTAGTGTCTAGATTATAGTCTGTACAACTAGTGTCTAGAAATATAGTCTGCACAGCTAGGATCAAAGTTTTAGTCTGTACAACTAGTGTCTAGAGTTATAGTCTGTACAGCTAGTGTCTAGTTATAGTCTGTACAGCTAGTGTCTAGTTATAGTCTGTACAGCTAGTGTCTAGTTATAGTCTGTACAGCTAGTGTCTAGAGTTATAGTCTGTACAGCTAGTGTCTAGTTATAGTCTGTACAGCTAGTGTCTAGAGTTATAGTCTGTACAGCTAGTGTCTAGAGTTATAGTCTGTACAGCTAGTGTCTAGAGTTATAGTCTGTACAGCTAGTGTCTAGAGTTATAGTCTGTACAGCTAGTGTCTAGTTATAGTCTGTACAGCTAGTGTCTAGTTATAGTCTGTACAGCTAGTGTCTAGTTATAGTCTGTACAGCTAGTGTCTAGTTATAGTCTGTACAGCTAGCTAGTTATAGTCTGTAGTTATTATAGTCTGTAAAGCTAGTAGTCTAGTTATAGTCTGTACAGCTAGTGTCTAGATAGTCTATAGTCTGTCAGCTAGTGTCTAGAGTTATAGTCTGTACAACTAGTGTCTAGTTATAGTCTGTACAGCTAGTCTAGTTATCTGTACAGCTAGTCTGTACAGCTACAGCTAGTGTCTAGTTATAGTCTGTACAGCTAGTGTCTAGTGTCTAGTTATAGTCTGTACAGCTAGTGTCTAGAGTTATAGTCTGTACAGCTAGTGTCTGCTGGTGTCTAGTTATAGTCTAGCTAGTGTCTAGTGTCTAGCTAGTTATAGTCTGTACAGCTAGTGTCTAGTTATAGTCTGTACAGCTAGTGTCTAGTTATAGTCTGTACTAGCTAGTTATAGTCTGTACAGCTAGTGTCTAGTTATAGTCTGTACAGCTAGTGTCTAGTTATAGTCTGTACAGCTAGCTAGAGTTATAGTCTGTACAGCTAGTGTCTAGTTATAGTCTGTACAGCTAGTGTCTAGTTATAGTCTGTACAGCTAGGGTCTAGAGTTATAGTCTGTACAGCTAGTGTCTAGTTATAGTTTGTACAGCTAGTGTCTAGTTATAGTCTGTACAGCTAGGGTCTAGTTATAGTCTGTAAAGCTAGTGTCTAGTTATAGTCTGTACAGCTAGTGTCTAGTTATAGTCTGTACAGCTAGTGTCTAGTTATAGTCTGTACAGCTAGTGTCTAGAGTTATAGTCTGTACAGCTAGTGTCTAGTTATAGTCTGTACAGCTAGTGTCTAGTTATAGTCTGTACAGCTAGTGTCTAGTTATAGTCTGTACAACTAGTGTCTAGTTATAGTCTGTACAACTAGTGTCTAGTTATAGTCTGTACAACTAGTGTCTAGTTATAGTCTTTACCGTTAGGGCCCAAAGTTTTTCCTGGTCAGGTCACATGACATCACTCCCTTCACTTATGGGTGACCTCTTACGAGCTGACTCCAGAGCAGTC
>NC_088422.1:93808096-93843096 GCF_034236695.1 Oncorhynchus nerka
GATGTGGGGGTGGTTGTTAGTGTAGGCTGTGGGGGGGGTTGTTAGTGTAGGATGTGGGGGGGGTTGTTAGTGTAGGATGTGGGGGAGTGTGTAGGCTGTGGGGGGTTGTTAGTGTAGGATGTGGGGAGGGGTTATTAGTGGGCTGTGGGGGGTTGTTAGTGTAGGCTGTGGGGGGGTTGTTAGTGTAGGATGTGGGGAGGGGTTAGGTTGTGGGGGTTGTTAGTGTAGGTTGTGGGGGTTGTTAGTGTGGGCTGTGGGGGGTGTTAGTGTAGGCTGTGGGGGGTTTAGTGTAGAATGTGGGGGGTTGTTAGTGTAGGTTGTGGGGGTTGTTAGTGTAGGCTGTGGGGGTTGTTAGTGTAGTCTGTGGGGGAGTTGTTAGTATAGGCTCTGGGGGGGTTGATAGTGTAGGCTGTGGGGGGGTTGTTAGTGTAGGCTGTGGGGGTTGTTAGTGTAGGTTGTGGGGGTTGATAGTGTAGGCTGTGGGGGGTGATAGTGTAGGTTGTGGGGGGTTGTTAGTGTAGGTTGTGGGGGGGGAGTTAGTGTAGGTTGTGGGGGGGAGTTAGTGTAGGTTGTGGGGGGAGTTAGTGTAGGTTGTGGGGGGGTTGTTAGTGTAGGCTGTGGGGGTTATTAATGTAGGTTGTGGGGGTTGTTAGTGTAGGATGTGGCTGTGGGGGGGGTTGTTAGGCTGTAGGCTGTGGGGGTGTAGGCTTAGTGTAGGGGGGGGTTAGTGTAGGTTGTGGGGGGTTGTTAGTGTGGGTTGTGGGGGGAGTTAGTGTGGGTTGTGGGGGAGTTAGTGTAGGTTGTGGGGGGGGGTTGTTAGTGTAGGTTGTGGGGGGTTGTTAGTGTGGGTTGTGGGGGGGGGTTAGTGTAGGTTGTGGGGGGTTGTTAGTGTAGGTTGTGGGGGGTTAGTGTTGGGGGGGTTGTTAGTGTAGGTTGTGGGGTTGTTAGGGGGGTTGGGGGGGTTAATGTAGGTTGTGGGGGGTTGTTAGTGTGGGTTGTGGGGGGTTAGTGTAGGTTGTGGGGGGTTGTTAGTGTAGGTTGTGGGGGGAGTTAGTGTAGGTTGTGGGGGGTTAGTTAGTGTAGGTTGTGGGGGGTTATTAATGTAGGTTGTGGGGGTTGTTAGTGTAGGTTGTGGGGGGGGGGGTTATTAATGTAGGTTGTGGGGGTTGTTAGTGTAGGTTGTGGGGGTTGTTAGTGTAGGTTGTGGGGGGAGTTAGTGTAGGTTGTGGGGGAGTTAGTGTAGGCTGTGGGGGGTTATTAATGTAGGTTGTGGGGGTTGTTAGTGTAGGCTGTGGGGGGAGTTAGTGTAGGTTGTGGGGGGAGTTAGTGTAGGCTGTGGGGGTTATTAATGTAGGTTGTGGGGGGTTGTTAGTGTAGGCTGTGGGGGGGTTATTAATGTAGGTTGTGGGGGGTTGTTAGTGTAGGCTGTGGGTGGAGAATTGCCCACATGATCTCATTCTTGGGGTAGTTACACTGTGATTTCAGGGTGCAGTCAAACGGAGAGCAAGTTTGCACAGATCCACATTGATGGGACTAATTATAAACATAATTGTGTTTGTGCGTGTGTCCCTGCATGCATGAACGAGAGAGCGAGATTGAGTGTGTGTGTGTGTGTGTCTGTCTGTCTGTGTGTGTGTGTGTGTGTGATCCAAGCCTCCAGTCATGCAGAAACTATGCTGCCTGGGTTTCTGTCACTGTGACTAATGGTGAACATGCATGTGAATAATGTGTGTGTGTGTGTGTGTGTGTGTGTGTGTGTGTGTGTGTGTGTGTGTGTGTGTGTGTGTGTGTGTAGGGCTGCACCTGTATCAATGTGTGTGCGCATGAGCGTTTGCTTACTGGTGCAAATATGCCAATGTCTTGCTGTGAGCCGTCAGGTCCTATAGCTCAGAACAGATCACTGTACAGCAACAGCACAACATAACACAGTATCCCTGCACACACTCACTAACGCTATCGGACCGTCTCCAGCAGAGTTGATTCTTCAGATATCACTGCAACACGGTCTCATTACAATATGTCAAAATGGTGACGTCAAACCATTGAAGTTTTACATCACCTATGCTGACACATTATGTTAATGTACATTTCATGATCCGATTCTAAACTCTGCCGTTACAAAATAGTAGGGGGAGTGTGTTCTGATGTAGTTCAACTGTATGTAGCCTAGTGTTAAAGAGCGTTGGGTAACCAAAAGTTTGCCGGTTCGAATCCCTGAGCCGTCTAGGTAACAAACAAAAAAATCTGTTGATGTGCCATAGGTACAAATGACTGACAACACAGCTCTTAGCTCCCTCAGTAGATGCCTACTGGAGAACTTATTTGTATTGCTTTTCATCTTTTTAATGAATTTATCTTATTAACACTTTGTTCTAGCTAGCTATGTGTCGGTAGCTATCAAGTAAACACAATGATGTGTCACCCTATGTACCTTGATGCAACAGCATCTGCTAAAATATATCTAAGAGAGAGAGATGACATTACTTGTTGTCCATTTCATTATCTAGAATGTACCAGTCCAAAACACTGTAGTAGCCTACATCAGCACACCAGAGTAGACTAACTCTGAAGTTAATTGTCAGCCAGTGGCGTCAAGGCTTCTAAATTCTTGTTTTTTTCTACTGTTTCCTGGTTGCCTCTTTGCATACGCTATTGAGGTGTCCAAAATGTAGTCACGCCGATTTGCCTGTCACATTAACAGTGGCACAGTGGCACCTCGCTTTTACCACCATGACCCTAGAAACAAATGAGCTGTTTATACACAAAGAGATCCTTCCTCTTCGCTCCACCAGACTCCGTTTCTCCTCTCCTCTCCCTCCCTCCCTCCTTCTTTGTCTCTCTCTCCCCGGGGTAAATGTTATTCAACCTCTCAAGATTTGAATGATGACGTGATATAAATATCAGTTATTTACGATCAGTTCCTTTAATGTGTTATGGAGTCAACAAAGCATTAAGGGTTATCATCTTTGGGTAAATAATCTATAGTATAATCGATATCAAAATCACAGCAATAAGAACATACAGACAAACAGCTAGTTAGTCTTCAGAAAATGAACACGGCCAAAACACCACAACCTACAGTTCCACAGCTCCACGAACGTCTCTACTCTAGTCTTAGTCAATGTTTTGTTAGCATGCGGAGTATAACAACTCAATCAACAACGTGTCTCTGTACTTGAACACGGGAATCATTAGCATCCATACAGCACCGTAAGACCAGAAGAAGAACAACACAGTTATCTGAGATGTGAGAGGTGCTTGTTAGTATTCATTCTGAAGACTGGGTGGTAGGATGGGGCTTCTCGGTTGATGTCTCGTCTGTTTACTCTTAGTAATCAGTGGCTGTGTAAGACGTGGGCGGTAGCAAACACAAGAGCTGGGGGTGGAAGGAGAGACGTTGGGAATTGGCTTTCCACTCCAAGACACACACACACACACACACACACACACACACACAACGCCATCTGCTCCTGAGCAAAGAGCACCCATCGCGAGGGCAAGTTGAGCTCACAGGGGGAGTGTTCTGTTTACTGTGATGATGAGTGTGTGTTTTAAGAGGGGGGTTTTCCAGTGGTGACATATCAACGATCACAAACAAAGGCCAAGCAAACACACTAAAGAGCCCAGCTCCCCTGTCAACACACACACACACACACACACACACACACACACACAACCCCTCGCTGCTGTTCTGATTCCTTCAAGATATTACCAGAGAAAGAGACAAGGGGGAGGGAGGGAGGGGACAGGAGGAGACCAGGGCGCTTCCTATCAAGCCACAGAGGCTTGATGTGATGTCATCAAGAGGAGCTTCAAAACAGCAGTGTGCCCCATCTGTTCCCTTCCCCCTCCTCTCTCACTCACACAATTATACTGGCTGTTTTTGTTTTAAACGTTCATATAGAAATGTGACAGTTTATGCACCATGTGTACTGTATGACATGTATATATAGCATAGAGTAAGAGAGGCTTTATTAACCAATCAGACCCGAGGGGGTGTGGTATACGGCCAATATACCACGGCTAAGGGCTGCTCTTACGCAGGTGCCTGGATACAGCCCTTAGCCGTGTTATATTGGCCGTATACCACAAACTCCCGAGGTGCCTTATTGCTATTATGAACTGGTTACCAACATAATTAGAATAGTAAAAACAAAGTTCTGTTTTTTTTTGGTCTTAATTCTTGTTTGATTCACAATAAACAATATTTTGCATGTCCATGGTGGGCATGTTGTGTAAATCAAATGATACAAACCCCCCCAAAAATCCATTGTAATTCCAGGTTGTAAGGCAACAAAGTAGGAAAAATACTAAAGGGGTTGAATACTTTCGCAAGCCACTGTACCTATGCTTGTAAGCATACACACACACACACACACACACACAATCTATTCGTTGAATCATGATCCAATCTACAGTGAAACCCTGTGACACTCAGAACCTTGCCAAACACGTTACCATTACCCGCTGGTCCTAATTACCAATAAGGGCTTCCTCATTGCTGCTCAATTTGATGGAGTAGGAAAGAGAAAAGTTCATAATCATGTTAAATTAGCGCTCCTTCACATTCAATCTCAGCCCTTCTAACGTCCTTAATGACTTATTTGTACCAATTATTCGCTTTGCTGAACTCATTAAACCCCTATTCACCTCCTGAGTTAACTGATTGCTTCGACAAGTAGGCCTGCATCGAGTACCTCCTCCGATCCGGCTGCGACGAGAACGTACAGTTACGTCAACTTCGGAGCGAGAGGATTGTTTTTTTTGGGTTTCTTAAATGGAAGGATGAGAGACTTGTGGAGATGTGAGATGTTTATGGTAAGAAAACGGTAACGTCAACAATCCTGTTTGTTATTAACATTCTTCTGGATGTAGGATGTCAGACGCCGTCGCTCTTGGTCAGAGAGTAAATGAACGTCAGGTCTTTATAAGCAGTCAGCATCGGACAGAGAAAGCTCCTTAGTCACTGACTGTTTACAATTATCTGACAATCATTTTGATGAATAAAATGGGTCGAATGCTGGTAGTCCAGCATTTGAAATGTTCATGAAGAAAACATTTAGCAATAATATTAGATGAATGCTATATAATATGCTTCATTAGGTTTTGGCAATGAGGCTAATTAAATCCATTGTAAATCCTGATTCATTTTTTTCTTCCTGAAGGACATCATTATTTACTTGTTGTTGACACTGCAGCTGTCCACCATTAGCTTGCTGTGCTCAATGCTTACTTGGCTAATTGCCCGGTTTCTATGAGTGGCAGAACAGTCCTACATATAAGCACACAGACACACACACACACACACACACACACACACATACCGAGGTCATTGAGAGGGCTGTTGCAGGTTGTGTGTGAGTGTGCGTGTGTGTCTGGACGCGTGTTTTTGTCTGTGTGTGCACATGCGTGCGTGTGTCTGTGTGTGTCGATGCATGTGTGTGTGTGTGTGTGTGTGTGTGTGTGTGTGCGTGCGTGCGTGTGTCTGTGTGTGTGTGTCTGTGTGTGTCTGGATGCGTCTGTCTGTATGAGCGTTCTTCTTCCATTTGTGGCTTCTAACAAGCTGTGCCCACAGACAGACAGTGACACACACACACACTCTCTCTCGCTCTGTTGGAAAGAGACGGTGATCTCTGCCACAGGCTGTCTCCACACTGACTGTCCCAGGAAGTGAGTCATCATCTAGCTGTTCCTCTATGTGTCATTACTTGTCTTGGTGCACCGATGCATAGCTAATGTTACAACACACACTGCTTCTGCAATGAAAGCCTTCTCACAGGCACTGTAACCACTAAACCTCTGGTGACTTCAACATCCCCTTTTGTAAATCTAGCTACTTACCGTAAATGATTTGTGACACCGTTGTAATGTACAGTTCAAATAAAGTGTCACAGATCAGTTGACAAATGTTGGGTCTTAAAAAACTGTTCTAAATCTAATCAGGGACGTTTTTGACCTCCAGAGGAACGTGATAAGCCTTGGTTGGATCAGGTTAATGGATGTGGACAATAAGCCTTGGTTGGATCAGGTTAATGATGTGGATAATGAGCCTTGGTTGGATCAGGTTAATGGATGTGGATAATAAGCCTTGGTTGGAAAAGGTTAATGATGTGGACAATAAGCCTTGGTTGGATCAGGTTAATGGATGTGGACAATAAGCCTTGGTTGGATCAGGTTAATGGATGTGGATAATAAGCCTTGGTTGGATCAGGTTAATGAATGTGGATAATAAGCCTTGGTTGGATCAGGTTAATGGATGTGGACAATAAGCCTTGGTTGGATCAGGTTAATGGATGTGGACAATAAGCCTTGGTTGGATCAGGTTAATGGATGTGGACAATAAGCCTTGGTTGGATCAGGCCTTGGTAGGATCAGGTTAATGGATGTGGATAATAAGCCTTGGTTGGATCAGGTTAATGGATGTGGACAATAAGCCTTGGTTGGATCAGGTTAATGGATGTGGACAATAAGCCTCGGTTGGATCAGGTTAATGGATGTGGACAATAAGCCTTGGTTGGATCAGGCCTTGGTAGGATCAGGTTAATGGATGTGGATAATAAGCCTTGGTTGGATCAGGTTAATGGATGTGGACAATACGCCTTGGTTGGATCAGGTTAATGGATGTGAATAATAAGTTGGATCAGGTTAATGGATGTGGATAATAAGCCTTGGTTGGATCAGGTTAATGATGTGGATAATAAGTTGGATCAGGTTAATGGATGTGGATAATAAGCCTTGGTTGGATCAGGTTAATGATGTGGATAATAAGTTGGATCAGGTTAATGGATGTGGATAATAAGCCTTGGTTGGATCAGGTTAATGATGTGGATAATAAGTTGGATCAGGTTAATGGATGTGGATAATAAGCCTTGGTTGGATCAGGTTAATGGATGTGGACAATAAGCCTTGGTTGGATCAGGTTAATGATGTGGATAATAAGCCTTGGTTGGATCAGGTTAATGGATGTGGACAATAAGACGGCCTCAGTGATCCTGATACACTGGTGAGGATATCTCAGATCAGATAAACCAACCCATATCAGCTCTCCTCCCATTAAAAAAATCACTCAGATATGGGTTGGTGTGTACACACACACACACACATACACACACACATAGTATAACACACACACGCACACACACACACACACACACACATAGTATAACACACGCACATACGCACGCACTCACACACATGCACAAACATACACACACAAACATAGTATAACACACGCACATACGCACGCACTCACACACATGCACAAACATACACACACAAACACACACACACACACACACACACACACACACACATAGTATAACACACGCACATACGCACGCACTCACACACATGCACAAACATACACACACACACACCTCTGCTCTGACTAAGGAAAGCAGTGTTTGCATTCCTGTGAACTTCTATGACACCAGTGTGGGATGACTATGCAGTTGAATCACTTAGTGGAATCCCAACACAGAACCAGTCCTATATTGTGAAATGACTAACATCGTCCCCCCAACACACACACACCATCCTCAGCATTCCATGGATAAGAAGTAAGGGTGCCTCACTATTGGGTGAAGCTCACCACAGAAAAAGTCCAGACTCTCAAAGAAACTTCTATCCCTCCTACCTCCCTCTCTCTTCAATGCCCACTCCCACCAACCCTCAACCCCCCACAGCACCCTGTATTCCCCCACTCCAAATCTGTTAAGCAGGGTTGCATTGGCAGTCAGGTGGTATTTGTGTTAGCTGGCAGGCTATGCTGTGGTCCCCCCCTCCTCAACTCCTTCTCCATGCTTTGTGATGACAGTGTTTGATCAGGGTAATAATGTCTCCACTGTGGAGGAGAGAGAGACTGGTCTGGAGCGGCTGGGCATAGAAGCAGGCAGGGAAACTCTAATCCATAACACTGCATTCCTACTGCCCCAATCGCCTTACACAAGGACCACCCAGGACACACTATGTTCTCTCTCTTTCTCTATTTTCACTGCCCCTCTCCCTCTTTCTGTCTGTGTGTGTGTGTTCATTGGTCATCAGAGAGAGCGGTGAGAGAGGGAATGTGAGAGCATGAGAGAGAGAAAAGATGGCGAGGGAACAAGAGACTGACTCACCATTTCATCACCCTTCCTCTCCACTCTTCCAGTCCCCCTCTCTAATTTGGGACCCGGCTCTGAAGTGGCCACTTGTGTCCGTGTGTCCGATGGCCCTGTGATGAAAGCACTCTAGTCAAGGGTCAGAGCTAGAGGAAGCTATCAGAAACTCCCTGGCCACTCTCACACAGATGACCTCTCAGAACCCACCGTGGCCGTGCTGAAGGAGAACATATGACGACCGAGAACCCACCGTGGCCGTGCTGAAGGAGAACAGATGACCTCTCAGAACCCACCATGGCCGTGCTGAAGGAGAACAGATGACCTCCCAGAACCCACCCTGGCCGTGCTGAAGGAGAACAGATGACCTCCCAGAACCCACCGTGGCCGTGCTGAAGGAGAACAGATGACCTCCCAGAACCCACCCTGGCCGTGCTGAAGGAGAACAGCTGACCTCCCAGAACCCACCGTGGCCGTGCTGAAGGAGAACAGATGACCTCCCAGAACCCACCCTGGCCGTGCTGAAGGAGAACAGATGACCTCCCAGAACCCACCGTGGCCGTGCTGAAGGAGAACAGATGACCTCTCAGAACCCACCCTGGCCGTGCTGCTGGAGAACAGATGACCTCTCGGAACCCACCCTGGCCGTGCTGAAGGAGACCAGATGACCTCCCAGAACCCACCGTGGCCGTGCTGAAGGAGAACAGATGACCTCCCAGAACCCACCGTGGCCGTGCTGAAGGAGAACAGAGATGACCTCCCAGAACCCACCGTGGCCGTGCTGAAAGAGAACAGATGACCTCTCAGAACCCACCGTGGCCGTGCTGAAAGAGAACAGATGACCTCTCAGAACCCACCGTGGCCGTGCTGAAGGAGAACAGATGACCTCCCAGAACCCACCCTGGCCGTGCTGAAGGAGAACAGATGACCTCCCAGAACCCACCGTGGCCGTGCTGAAGGAGAACATATGACCTCTCAGAACCCACCGTGGCCGTGCTGAAGGAGAACAGATGACCTCCCAGAACCCACCGTGGCCGTGCTGAAGGAGAACAGCCCTCCACTGTCTTCCTTTAATCTGCAGCTATTCTCCCAGACTACTATATTAATAAAGTGAGGAAGACGGAGCCTTTCTCTCAGACACCCACACACACACACACACACTTAAAAAGAAACAAACGTACGCAAGCATACACACACTGAACTCAACAACTCAGCCTGGGTACTCAAGAGCTGCCTACTTCAGCGGTACAAAGGGGAAGAGAGAGTTTGAGAGGGATAGTACTGCTGAGGAGAGAGTGGGAGTGGGTGTGTGTTACAGTGAAATGCCTTTCTTGCAAATTCAAAACCCAACAACCAATAAATGTATAAAAAATTAATAAGAAGAATAAGAAATATACAATTAAGTAAGAATGCTGTTTACAGGAAAGATTTAAAAATAGATGGAGGTAGATATTTTATATACACTGCTCAAAAAAATAAAGGGAGCACTAAAATAACACATCCTAGATCTGAATGAATGATATATTCTTATGAAATACTTTTTACTTTACATACAGTGCCTTGCGAAAGTATTCGGACCCCTTGAACTTTGCGACCTTTTGCCATATTTCAGGCTTCAAACATAAAGATATAAAACTGTATTTTTTTTGTGAAGAATCAACAACAAGTGGGACACAATCATGAAGTGGAACGACATTTATTGGATATTTCAAACTTTTTTAACAAATCAAAAACTGAAAAATTGGGCGTGCAAAATTATTCAGCCCCTTTACTTTCAGTGCAGCAAACTCTCTCCAGAAGTTCAGTGAGGATCTCTGAATGATCCAATGTTGACCTAAATGACTAATGATGATAAATACAATCCACCTGTGTGTAATCAAGTCTCCGTATAAATGCACCTGCACTGTGATAGTCTCAGAGGTCCGTTAAAAGCGCAGAGAGCATCATGAAGAACAAGGAATACACCAGGCAGGTCCGAGATACTGTTGCGAAGAAGTTTAAAGCCCGGATTTGGATACAAAAAGATTTCCCAAGCTTTAAACATCCCAAGGAGCACTGTGCAAGTGATAATATTGAAATGGAAGGAGTATCAGACCACTGCAAATCTACCAAGACCTGGCCGTCCCTCTAAACTTTCAGCTCATACAAGGAGAAGACTGATCAGAGATGCAGCCAAGAGGCCCATGATCACTATGGATGAACTGCAGAGATCTACAGCTGAGGTGGGAGACTCTGTCCATAGGACAACAATCAGTCGTATATTGCACAAATCTGGCCTTTATGGAAGAGTGGCAAGAAGAAAGCCAATTCTTAAAGATATCCATAAAAAGTGTTGTTTAAAGTTTGCCACAAGCCACCTGGGAGACACACCAAACATGTGGAATAAGGTGCTCTGGTCAGATGAAACCAAAATTGAACTTTTTGGCAACATTGCAAAACGTTATGTTTGGTGTAAAAGCAACACAGCTCATCAACCTGAACACACCATCCCCACTGTCAAACATGGTGGTGGCAGCATCATGGTTTGGGCCTGCTTTTCTTCAGCAGGGACAGGGAAGATGGTTAAAATTGATGGGAAGATGGATGGAGCCAAATACAGGACCATTCTGGAAGAAAACCTGATGGAGTCTGCAAAAGACCTGAGACTGGGACGGAGATTTGTCTTCCAACAAGACAATGATCCAAAACATAAAGCAAAATCTACAATGGAATGGTTCAAAAATAAACATATCCAGGTGTTAGAATGGCCAAGTCAAAGTCCAGACCTGAATCCAATCAAGAATCTGTGGAAAGAACTGAAAACTGCTGTTCACAAATCCTCTCCATCCAACCTCACTGAGCTCGAGCTGTTTTGCAAGGAGGAATGGGGAAAAATGTCAGTCTCTCGATGTGCAAAACTGATAGAGACATACCCCAAGCGACTTACAGCTGTAATCGCAGCAAAAGGTGGCGCTACAAAGTATTAACTTAAGGGGGCTGAATAATTTTGCACGCCCAATTTTTCAGTTTTTGATTTGTTGAAAAAGTTTGAAATATCCAATAAATGTCGTTCCACTTCATGATTGTGTCCCACTTGTTGTTGATTCTTCACAAAAAAATAGTTTTATATCTTTATGTTTGAAGCCTGAAATGTGGCAAAAGGTCGCAAAGTTCAAGGGGGGCGAATACTTTCGCAAGGCACTGTAGTTGAATGTGCTGACAACAAAATCACAAAAATTATCAATGGAAATCAAATGTATCAACCCATGGAGGTCTGGATTTGGAGTCACTCTCAAAATTAAAGTGGAAAACCACACTACAAGCTGATCCAACTTTGATGCAATGTCCTTAAAACAAGTCAAAATGAGGCTCAGTAGTGTGTGTGTCCTCCACGTGCCTGTATGACCTCCCTACAACGCCTGGGCATGCTCCTGATGAGGTGGCGGATGGTCTCCTGAGGGATGTCCTCCCAGACCTGGACTAAAGCATCCGCCAACTCCTGGACAGTCTGTGGTGCAACGTGGCATCAATGCCTTCCTCTTGCAGGAACTGCTGACACACTCCAGCCACATGAGGTCTAGCACTGTCTTGCATTAGGAGGAACCCAGGGCCAACCGCACCAGCATATGGTCTCACAAGGGGTCTGAGGATCTCATCTCGGTACCTAATGGCAGTCAGGCTACCTCTGGCGAGCACATGGAGGGCTGTGCGGCCCCCCAAAGAAATGCCACCCCACACCATGACTGACCCACCGTCAAACCGGTCATGCTGGAGGATGTTGCAGGCAGCAGAACGTTCTCCACGGTGTCTCCAGACTGTCACGTGCTCAGTGTGAACCTGCTTTCATCTGTGAAGAGCACAGGGCGCCAATGGCGAATTTGCCAATCTTGGTGTTCTCTGGCAAATGCCAAACGTCCAGCACGGTGTTGGGCTGTAAGCACAACCTCCACCTGTGGACGTCGGGCCCTCATACCACCCTCATGGAGTCTGTTTCTGACCGTTTGAGCAGACACATGCCCATTTGTGGCCTGCTGGAGGTCATTTTGCAGGGCTCTGGCAGTGCTCCTCCTGCTCCTCCTTGCACAAAGGCGGAGGTAGTGGTCCTGCTGCTGGGTTGTTGCCCTCCTACGGCCTCCTCCACGTCTCCTGATGTACTGGCCTGTCTCCTGATGTACTGGCCTGTCTCCTGGTAGCGCCTCCATGCTCTGGACACTACGCTGACAAACACAGCAAACCTTCTTGCCACAGCTCGCATTGATGTGCCATCCTGGATGAGCTGCACTACCTCAGCCACTTGTGTGGGTTGTAGACTCCGTATCATGCTACTACTAGAGTGAAAGCACCGCCAGCATTCAAAAGTGACCAAAACATCAGCCAGGAAGCATAGGAACTGAGAAGTGGTGTGTGGTCACCACCTGCAGAACTACTCCTTTATTGGGGGTGTCTTGCTAATTGCCTATAATTTCCACCTGTTGTCTATTCCATTTGCACAACAGCATGTGAAATTTATTGTCAATCAGTGTTGCTTCCTAAGTGGACAGTTTGATTTCACAGAAGTGTGATTGACTTGGAGTTACATTGTGTTGTTTAAGTGTTCCCTTTATTTATTTTTTTGTTTCAGTTGAAAGGTCTGTCTATTCACCTGCGATCAGACAGTATGAAGAAAAACCAACCCAATGTTAATGGTCGCCTCAGAAAATGACTTGAATCATTTCCTGTTTGAAGGTGAAATGGGAACCAGACGCCCTGCAGTGAGTTTGCAGCTCTCCCCAGGATATAACAATGGGAACCAGATGCCCTGCAGTGAGTTTGCAGCTCTCCCCAGGATATAACAATGAGAGCCAGACGCCCTGCAGTGAGTCTCTCCCCAGGATATTCTAACAATGAGAACCAGACGACCTGCAGTGAGTTTGCAGCTCTCCCCAGGATATAACAATTGAGAACCAGACGCCCTGCAGTGAGTTTGCAGCTCTCCCCAGGATATAACAATGAGAGCCAGACGCCCTGCAGTGAGTCTCTCCCCAGGATATTCTAACAATGAGAACCAGACGACCTGCAGTGAGTTTGCAGCTCTCCCCAGGATATAACAATGAGAACCAGATGCCCTGCAGTGAGTTTGCAGCTCTTCCCAGGATATTCTAACAATGAGAACCAGACGCCCTGCAGTGAGTTTTCAGCTCTCCCCAGGATATAACAATGAGAACCAGATGCCCTGCAGTGAGTTTTCAGCTCTTCCCAGGATAACAATGAGAACCAGATGTCCTGCAGTGAGTCTCTTCCCAGGATAACAATGAGAACCAGACGCCCTGCAGTGAGTTTGCAGCTCTTCCCAGGATATAACAATGAGAACCAGATGTCCTGCAGTGAGTCTCTTCCCAGGATATAACAATGAGAACCAGACGCCCTGCAGTGAGTTTGCAGCTCTTCCCAGGATATAACAATGAGAACCAGATGCCCTGCAGTGAGTTTGCAGCTCTTCCCAGGATATTCTAACAATGAGAACCAGATGCCCTGCAGTGAGTCTCTTCCCAGGATAACAATGAGAACCAGATGCCCTGCAGTGAGTTTGCAGCTCTTCCCAGGATATTCTAACAATGAGAACCAGATGCCCTGCAGTGAGTTTGCAGCTCTTCCCAGGATATTCTAACAATGAGAACCAGATGCCCTGCAGTGAGTCTCCTCCCAGGATAACAATGAGAACCAGATGCCCTGCAGTGAGTTTGCAGCTCTTCCCAGGATATAACAATGAGAACCAGATGCCCTGCAGTGAGTTTGCAGCTCTTCCCAGGATATTCTAACAATGAGAACCAGATGCCCTGCAGTGAGTTTGCAGCTCTTCCCAGGATATAACAATGAGAACCAGATGCCCTGCAGTGAGTCTCTTCCCAGGATAACAATGAGAACCAGATGCCCTGCAGTGAGTTTGCAGCTCTTCCCAGGATATTCTAACAATGAGAACCAGATGCCCTGCAGTGAGTCTCCTCCCAGGATAACAATGAGAACCAGATGCCCTGCAGTGAGTTTGCAGCTCTTCCCAGGATATAACAATGAGAACCAGATGCCCTGCAGTGAGTTTGCAGCTCTTCCCAGGATATTCTAACAATGAGAACCAGATGTCCTGCAGTGAGTCTCTTCCCAGGATAACAATGAGAACCAGATGTACTGCAGTGAGTTTGCAGCTCTTCCCAGGATATTCTAACAATGAGAACCAGATGCCCTGCAGTGAGTCTCTTCCCAGGATAACAATGATAACCAGATGTCCTGCAGTGAGTTTGCAGCTCTTCCCAGGATATTCTAACAATGAGAACCAGATGCCCTGCAGTGAGTCTCTTCCCAGGATAACAATGATAACCAGATGTCCTGCAGTGAGTTTGCAGCTCTTCCCAGGATATTCTAACAATGAGAACCAGATGTACTGCAGTGAGTTTGCAGCTCTTCCCAGGATATTCTAACAATGGGAATCAGACGTCCTGCAGTGAGTCTCTCCCCAGGATATTCTAACAATGGGAATCAGTTGCTGAAGACCAGTGTCACTTTACTCACAAAATTACAAATTCCTCACATTTTCTGGATATCAAGGATTTGAAGTAACTGCGAGTTGCAGTACTAACCCCAAGTTAAATATTAGCATTAAGTGCAGAACAATGGGATTTTCTAGGACCAGTTCCAGAACTAACCCCAAGTTAAATGTTAGCATTAAGTGCAGAACAATGGGATTTTCTAGGACCAGTTCCAGTACTAACCCCAAGTTACCCATTAGCATTAAGTGCAGAACAATGGGATTTTCTAGGACCAGTTCCAGTACTAACCCCAAGTTAAATATTAGCATTAAGTGCAGAACAATGGGATTTTCTAGGACCAGTTCCAGTACTAACCCCAAGTTAAATATTAGCATTAAGTGCAGAACAATGGGATTTTCTAGGACCATTGCGAACACGTTCCAACTGCAGCTCAGACAGAGGTGTAGCGGCAACACATGAAGCAATGGGAAAAGCCCAATCATTCCTAAAGAGGTGAGACTGGCTCATTTGCTTCAGTTTCCTTCTACGGCTCCCAAGTGAGTCATCAGAGCTGCAGCCTGGAACTCTTCTCTTCACACATACTGCTCACTTAATGCTGCATTCAATGGAGACAAAGAGAAGCAGCACTAGTTTAACATGTCACCAATGACGCAAAGTAAAAGGTCCTGTTGTTCCTCCTATGAGCTGGTCACTGTCCCTCCTATGATGGAGGAGGACATGTACGTACACAGTACACATCGTATACCGTTAACACATGGGTCCATATTTACACTACACACACCGTATACCGTTAACACATGGGTCCATATTTACACTACACACACCGTATACCGTTAACACATGGGTCCATATTTACACTACACACACCGTATACCGTTAACACATGGGTCCAACACCATGGGTCCGTTAACACATGGGTCCATATTTACACACACCGTATACCGTTAACACATGGGTCCATATTTACACTACACACCGTTAACACATGGGTCCATATTTACACACACACACCGTATACCGTTAACACATGGGTCCATATTTACACTACACACACCGTATACCGTTAACACATGGGTCCATATTTACACACACACACTGTATACCGTTAACACATGGGTCCATATTTACACTACACACACCGTATACCGTTAACACATGGGTCCATATTTACACACACCGTATACCGTTAACACATGGGTCCATATTTACACTACACACACCGTATACCGTTAACACATGGGTCCATATTTACACTACACACACCGTATACCGTTAACACATGGGTCCATATTTACACTACACACACCGTATACCGTTAACACAGAACACAGAATCGCTCTTTGTCCCGCTATAGTCAACATCACACACACCAGTATCACGACCTGACAGCCAGAACCCCCGCTCAAGTGCAAATTAGTATTGTGGCCACTTG
This sequence comes from Oncorhynchus nerka, assembly GCF_034236695.1. Classification (NCBI taxonomy): domain Eukaryota; kingdom Metazoa; phylum Chordata; class Actinopteri; order Salmoniformes; family Salmonidae; genus Oncorhynchus; species Oncorhynchus nerka. Next base: position 93,824,125 of record NC_088422.1, read on the forward strand.
TGGTGGAAGCAGAGAAAGAGGGGGAACCATTGACACTAGAGCAAGAGAGAGGCTTTAGGATCCAATAACTACATGTTTCCTATCCAGGACAGGAGAGGGGCTTTAGGATCCAATAACTACATGTTGTTTCCTATCAGAGAGAGAGAGAGGGGCTTTAGGACCCAATAACTACATGTTGTTTCCTATCCAGGACAGGAGAGAGAGGGCTTTAGGACCCAATAACTACATGTTGTTTCCTATCCAGGGAATGAGAGAGAGAGAGGGCTTTAGGACCCAATAACTACATGTTGTTTCCTATCCAGGACAGGAGAGAGAGGGCTTTAGGACCCAATAACTACATGTTGTTTCCTATCCAGGACAAGAGAGAGAGGGCTTTAGGACCCAATAACTACATGTTGTTTCCTATCCAGGACAGGAGAGGATTTAGGACCCAATAACTACTTGTTGTTTCCTATCCAGGAGAGAGAGAGAGGGGGGGCTTTAGGACCCAATAACTACATGTTGTTTCATATCCAGGAGAGAGAGAGGGAGGGCTTTAGGACCCAATAACTACATGTTGTTTCCTATCCAGGCGAGAGAGAGGGAGGGATTTAGGACCCAATAATTACATGTTGTTTCCTATCCAGGACAGGAGAGAGAGGATTTAGGACCCAATAACTACATGTTGTTTCCTATCCAGGACAGGAGAGAGGATTTAGGACCCAATAACTACATGTTGTTTCCGATCCAGGACAGAGGATTTAGGATCCAATAACTACATGTTGTTTCCTATCCAGGAGAGAGAGGGGGCTTTAGGACCCAATAACTACATGTTGTTTCCTATCCAGGACAGGAGAGAGGATTTAGGATCCAATAACTACATGTTGTTTCCTATCCAGGACAGGAGAGAGGATTTAGGACCCAATAACTACATGTTGTTTCCTATCCAGGACAGGAGAGAGGATTTAGGATCCAATAACTACATGTTGTTTCCTATCCAGGAGAGAGAGAGGGAGGGATTTAGGACCCAATAACTACATGTTGTTTCCTATCCAGGAGAGAGAGAGGGAGGGCTTTAGGACCAAATAACTACATGTTGTTTCCTATCCAGGACAGGAGAGAGAGGATTTAGGACCCAATAACTACATGTTGTTTCCTATCCAAGAGAGAGAGAGGGAGGGCTTTAGGACCCAATAACTACATGTTGTTTCCTATCCAGGACAGGAGGGAGGATTTAGGACCCAATAACTACATGTTGTTTCCTATCCAGGAGAGGAGAGAGGGAGGGCTTTAGGACCCAATAACTACATGTTGTTTCCTATCCAGGAGAGAGAGAGGGAGGCTTTAGGACCCAATAACTACATGTTTCCTATCCAGGACAGGAGAGTGGATTTAGGACCCAATAACTGCATGTTGTTTCCTATCCAGGAGAGAGAGGGGGAGGCTTTAGGACCCAATAACTACATGTTGTTTCCTATCCAGGAGAGGAGAGAGGGAGGGCTTTAGGGCCCAATAACTACATGATTTAAGAACATAACGTATCCATACTCCACTGCAGCTGATCAGGTGTGGATAGTCCTGTAGTCTAGTCTTCGCTCTCTTCCAAGAAATTCGGAGGAAACCATTAACTGGAGGGTCTCAAAAAACAACTGAAAACATTGGCTTGACACACTGCCATCTTGAGTAGACTACAGTTTCATCAGGTCCAGCCGTATGCACAGACCCCATAATCCAGTAGTAAGTCTGTGGCAGCTACTGTGACTGGGTGTGTGTGTGTGTGTGTGTGTGTCGTGCCTGTGGTTTCAGCGAGGCGCTGAGGCAGCAGTGTGTGACACTCTTAAGTCACACGGGTGGTTTGGCAACACACACAGATCCTCAGCAATGCGTCTCCTCTCCCAGCATTAGTCTTTTGAACAGCCTGCGACCATAACGACACGCCTGGACAGCAGCCTACTGACTCCACTGCTATTCAACAGGCTCACACACACACCTCATATACAGCATCCAGTTAACTAGAAGGAATCACCAGGCATATGTTTGAGGTTAGGTATTCATTATGAAACAGTTAAAGTGTTTAAGTATCACATCAAGTGTGGGGTATAAGTGGAAGACTCCAGTGGTTTAGACACTACACTACACTCAAATGTATCTACTTTCAAACCTATTAAGAGGAAGTTAATGTCAGGGCAGACAGACACCCACGGCTCTCGTAGAAGTACTCAAACGCTCTTTGATACAACGACTGTGCGCTTCCTCAACAATATGTTGCATTGAAATGAACTGGGAAGTCTTTCTACAAAAAAAAACAACAGTTTATTGAATGATCATCAACTGTACATTATGTTCAGTGCTGACACAGTTTTGCTACATACTTTGGTTGTGAATTGGAGACGCTCACATTTCACCCCTCGTTATGACTGAAGGAAAGGCGGGTATTGGGGCGCAGTGAACAATGAGTGTCCCCCCCAACAGCTGAACGATGGAGGAAGATATTCCCCTTAGACACAGAGCATCTTACCCTCAGTACCATTTGGGTACCAAACAGATCCGTGTCTAGAGGCACCTTCATCCTACTCGGTACTGAACATTATGTAGATGCTGGTCACAATGCTAACTTCTGTTGTACATTTTGAAAGATCCTAATAGCCAACCCTAGCACTTAACAGGCACTGTATATCGACTGGAATCCAAGTCCGGTTATGATGATGTACTGATAAATGAGGATAGAGGATCAAATCAATGGATTCCATAGAAGCATGTTCTCCTTAACCCCCCCGTCTAGATGACCCTGTGGGTTGTTCTACATTAGATTTAGGTCCAGACTCAATGTTCAGATTGTGTCCGGCCAGCCATATGAACTGGGGACGCGGCCGATAAGCCCAGTCCGTCAGCCCGTACTAGTTCAGATTGTGTCCGGCCAGCCATATGAACTGGGGAAGCTGCCGATAAGCCCAGTCCGTCAGCCCGTACTAGTTCAGATTGTGTCCGGCCAGCCATATGAACTGGGGACGCGGCCGATAAGCCCAGTCCGTCAGCCCGTACTAGTTCAGATTGTGTCCGGCCAGCCATATGAACTGGGGAAGCGGCCGATAAGCCCAGTCCGTCAGCCCGTACTAGTAATAATCCAGTAGAATTGAAGGTCATCGTTCAACATCAACCAGACGACCCAAAACACCATCCAAGACGTAAGAGAGACGGGTCATAAAAGGGCACAGAGAAAGTAGTAGTTAGTTTCTTTAATATGGTTTTAATTTACATTGTTCTCCTCCTCTCGCTGATCCCCCAGTCTCCTCTGATAGGCCGGTCCAAGCGGGGGTCCTGTGGTATTCCACAGAGTTCCGTGGCTCTGCCTGAGCCGGCAGGCTCCACTTCCCAGACATTTTCGTAGTTCCAAAAAAAAAGGTCACCATCCCAAAACTCATATTTGAATCTCCACAAAGTGTTCTGGTTGACCATTTCGTTTTTGGAGAGACATTTCCATTTGATTTGGAAAAAGGTCAGCCTGGAGAACGTGCTTCAACACTCAAAAAAAAAGAAAAAAAGATTTAAAAAAGAAGAAGCTTATTCTACTTTCTGTTCTCCCTTGAATATCAAGCAGAAGGGAGAGGCCAAAAGCAAAAACGTCACAAGTACACCAGGACATGAAAATAGATATATATATTTATAATATATATATAAAATGTCTTTATTACTCCATTATGTACAATTTTCACAAGACGTCCAGGGAGCAACTGTTGTAAAGACAAAGCACCGCTTCATCCAGTCACATTACAGAAACAATCATCACCTTCAAAAATAAACCCTCAGAAACAGGCCCAGGAACAGATCAAAAAACAGCAAGACAATTTACATCTTCAGTGCCCATTGGGTTATAGTCTGCACCCGATAGCCAATCATAGCCAGGCCAACTGCCAAGCAGAGTTCATGGTGCCTTCTGAGCACCAATCCGGGAGCCGACATGGTCTGTAGTCCAATCCCTGGTGGTCTTTGAGGTTAGGGGGTGTGGTGAGTGAAGTAAGAGGAGGAGGAGGGGCTAGCAGCTCCCCTCGTCAGGCCACTAGGAGGAGGGGTCAAACTGGTGTTTCTAGTAGATCACCTCGTACACTGTGGCCTTCTTGTCTCCAGAGCCCGTCACGATGTACTTGTCGTCTGCAGAGATGTCGCAGCTCAGGACGGAAGAGGACTCCTTTGACTGTTGAGGTAAAGGGTAAAAAACACGTTAGCGATCCTATTCAGAGCACGTCATGCGTTTGCCTGAACTAACCGTGTCCAAAGTGACCATCTGTCTTGGTTGGTCTGAAAGACAATTCTCTGAACAATACTGCTAGCCACTTTAAACTATGCCACTTTGTTTACATTACTCATCTCATATGTATATACTGTACTCTATACCATCTACTGTATCTTGCCTATGCCGTTCTGTACAATCACTCATTCATATATCTTTATGTACATATTCTTTATCCCTTTACACTTGTGTGTGTATAAGGTAGTAGTTGTGGAATCGTTAGGTTAGATTACTCGTTGGTTATTACTGCATTGTTGGAACTAGAAGCACAAGCATTTCGCTACACTCGCATTAACATCTGCAAACCATGTGTATGTGACCAATAACATCTGCTAACCATGTGTATGTGACCAATAACATCTGCTAACCATGTGTATGTGACAAATAACATCTGCTAACCATGTGTATGTGACAAATAACATCTGCAAACCATGTGTATGTGACAAATAACATCTGCTAACCATGTGTATGTGACAAATAACATCTGCAAACCATGTCATGTCCCAGGATTGTGAGCATCTATGCGTGTTTGAGAGTGTGTATATTCATGTGTGTGTTATTGATTGGAGTACCTGGAATATGCTGGCACCGTACGGAGTCCTCCAGGCATTCAAGAGGTTGTCCTTCCCCGTGCTCACAAACCATTTACCTTCAAACACAGGACACGATACATGAGCTCAGAGTCCAGGTTGCCCTCACCAAGCAGGACAGGCCTCTGCACAAGACTCTCCAAGCACCAAAATGCAAGTACACATGGTTTCATATTTAGTAGCTAACCCAATACAACTGATGTGGGGCAGTTGGTATTACTGGTTGGTACAGTAGAAGTACCAACTAAACAACATGGTTCAATTCCTTGAGAAAAAAGGAACTACATAAATACATGTTATAAATGACTTCTAGCACCCTGGACATGTTTCTTACCACAGTAGGCGAACTTCAGCGAGAGGACGCAGCTCTCATGCAGGTGGAGCTGGTACTTGTCCGGCTTGGTGTGATGGAGAACCTCCACGTTGCTGCTCTCCATGCCCACTGCCAGCCACTCCCCTGTGGGGCAGTAGCCTAGAGAGAAGATCTGGGAGGAGACGGGAGGTGGTGGTGAACCAGGGAAAAATACAGTGTGTGTGTGTGTGGGGGATGCAACAGTACACAGCAACGGTATGTTGTCAACCCGTTCAGTACACCCCCTACGGTTCAATATGCACACGTGAACCGCAGAATTACGATACGCCTGTCATTTTCCTGTCATTTCCAACACGTGCTCATTGCGCTGCAGACTACAGGCACGTTGTACATTCAGATCCGCAGAACCAGACACGCAGCTTGTGGTCGTTAAGGGGCACCTGATGGCCGACAAACTTTACTCAACAGCAATGTCTCAAAATGTGGCAACCGCAATGACAGCAACCCACTCCCCCTTAAAACAACCAATGGAAGATTTGCACTGACATCTCAGTAGGAAACCTCCCTAAAAGGGGCCCCATGAAGAGAGAGGAAACTAAAAACAAATATTCTCTCAGCTCCCAACGTGACAATGGCGAGACAGAGAGACGCACATTTGAAGAGACACCGGCGTCTTTCAAATCCGCTACATTCTGGCTTCAACGTTCAATATGATGACGAGGGGAAGAAGACCGTAAACAAACAAAGTACAGTCTGCAAGCATTGCTTTGCCCCTGTCGGCTACTCGAGTTGAAACACTTCTAACACGATGTGTCATTTACATGACCATCACTCAGCCACATCTCTTGCAGCAGGAGCAAGGAAAGTCCACTCGTTAGCCAAAACACAAGCTCTCATTGCTACCTTCAACAATTTGTGACAAATTCAGGAAAAACTAAGAAATAACGAAAGCAGTGGGAGTATTCACAGCCAAAGCTTTGCAGGCCTATTCGGTGGTGACTGACTGGGGATTTCCTCACCTGATTATTAAACAATTAAACCGCTCCACAATGTCCCGCACACATTTCAGCAGCAAAGTCATTCCCAAACTCTATGAAACATCACAGAGACATTTAAAAGGAATTGACGCAGACACCCTATCTAGCTCTCTCCACTGATAGTTGCTCTGGAGGTCCAACTCAAAGCCTCACTGACGGTTCACTATGTACTGGTCTGGGAGATCTATGTGTTGCAGACTCGGCACTGACGGTTCACTATGTACTGGTCTGGGAGATCTGTGTGTTGCAGACTCGGCCCTGACGGTTCACTATGTACTGGTCTGGGAGATCTGTGTGTTGCAGACTCGGCACTGACGGTTCACTATGTACTGGTCTGGGAGATCTGTGTGTTGCAGACTCGGCCCTGACGGTTCACTATGTACTGGTCTGGGAGATCTGTGTGTTGCAGACTCGGCACTGACGGTTCACTATGTACTGGTCTGGGAGATCTGTGTGTTGCAGACTCGGCCCTGACGGTTCACTATGTACTGGTCTGGGAGATCTGTGTGTTGCAGACTCGGCACTGACGGTTCACTATGTACTGGTCTGGGAGATCTGTGTGTTGCAGACTCGGCCCTGACGGTTCACTATGTACTGGTCTGGGAGATCTGTGTGTTGCAGACTCGGCACTGACGGTTCACTATGTACTGGTCTGGGAGATCTGTGTGTTGCAGACTCGGCCCTGACGGTTCACTATGTACTGGTCTGGGAGATCTGTGTGTTGCAGACTCGGCCCCTGTATGAGAGTCATACAAGCGCACACTTAGCCCTAGAATTAATGAATGCTGTGACTGAGTGGACGCTAGAGAGACCAAATATCACAATCCCAGCCACTACAGATAACACACAAAACATAGTGAACGCCATCCGTGAAGCTGATGGGTTTGGGCCCCACATTGGCAAAGCACCTACAGCTTGTCAAAGCGAAGAAGCACTTTTCATTGTATTCTCCCCTTGCTGTCAGTAGAGACAGAAACCAGGCAGTCAGTCATCTTGACATTTTTCTGAATGGAACGTTTCAGGATAAATAAAATAGTTCATTTTAAAGGGTTTAAAGGGTGATGGGTTTATTTTTTTTCTTAAATGTAAATATCCCGAAACCGTACTGAACCGTGGGCCCACTGTACCGTTGTATCCCTGTGTGTGTGTGTGTGTGTGTGTGTGTGTACGCGTGTGTGTACATGTGTGTGTACGTGTGTGTGTGTACGTGTGTGTACGTGTGTGTGTGTGTACGTGTGTGTGTGTGTACGTGTGTGTGTGTGTACGTGTGTGTGTGTACGTGTGTGTGTGTGTGTAAACATAAATAGGAGCGTACCTGGGAGGTGAAGTCATGCTGCTGGAGCTGGCGTCCCTCCCTCAGGTCCCATGAGCGGACGGTGTTGTCCAGACCTCCGGTCCACAGCTTGGTCCCGTCGTGGGAGATGTCGATACAGCTGGCGCCGTCCGTGTGGCCCTGGAACTGCCTACAACACCCAGCAAACACCGTGGACTTAGCCAAGTGATTCCACTCACGCTTTGGACATTTCAATGTAATCCCACTCCAATCCTTACTGCTAAAATCACATGGGTAGTAGTACATCCCTCCCAGCCCCAACCAGTCCTCTCCTCTCTTCAGATGGATCACTCACCTGACCAGGGTCTGGTTGTGCAGGTCCCAGACGGCGATGTTCCCATCACTGCAGCAGGAGAAGCAGACTTTGGCGTCGGGGGAGATGGCCAGAGCGTAGCAGGCGGGGGCCGAGGAGGTGAGCTCCGCCTTGATACGTGGCGTCGGAGAGGCCAGGTCCCAGATGGTCAGCGTGCTGGCCTCACCGCCCACAATCAGGGTGCGGCCATCAGGGAGGAGCTTACAGGAGCGGATGTAGTTGTCCCTGTTCTGGAGACAGAGAGGGAGCCAGTTAACACTTGGGCTTCAGCCAGTTATCGTGATAATAGCAGGTATCGTGAGACACACAAATGTATTGCTAAATATTGCTATACTGTTGGAGCTAGGAACACAGCCATTTCACTACACCCGCAATAACATCTGAGAAATATTTTATGAGACCAATAAAATGTGATTTGATTTAAAAGCAGGTGTGGCGACTCCAACCCCATTGGATGAATTGAACGGATGTGGGTGGAGCTGTAACTCCATAGGGATGCTGGTTGTGAACATCACAAAAGGTCCGACGAAGGCCTTGAGGTCAATACATAAAGCTTAAGAGAGCCGTGACCCTAGCGAGAGAGAGCCGCGGTCCCAGCGAGAGCCGCGACCCCAGCGAGAGCCGCGGCCCCAGCGAGAGCCGCGACCCCAGCGAGAGCAGTGTGCAGGTTTCTTCTTTTTTCTCATCTTATTCAACTGTTAAAATGCACCTGCAACAAAGACAGCTCAGATGTGCCTTTGGAAACAGGTGTGGGGATGAAAGCATCAGAGTGTGTTTGAGTTGGGCTTCCCTCGGCTGTGGTGTGTGGAGAGAGACTCATTTTCAGCTTTAACAAGGACAGACGAGTGTTAGCTGGACTGGGTCCATGAGGCGGATGATGTGAATGACAGATCAATAGAGGGACGGTGCTCTCAGATGAATTAAACAGCTTGCTGATGACTATATAAGACCTGGTCACAAAGCCAGCACTCTCCCTCTGCTCCTTCCCCCTCTCCAAAGTGGCCAGGAGACAGTATCAAACTGATGAATGGGGAGGATGGGAGAATGACTAATGGGGTGAGTAATGGCAAACGGGGGCAGGACGATCAGAAGATCATTACTTTAGGTCTTTTTCAAAAACGTCACACACAGGGCCGACAAACAAGACTGTGCCTTGAATTATTACATTCACAAGAGCAGATGGGGGAGAGGGTGGATGTGAGGTTCAGAGGGCTGGTTCAGAGGGTGGATGTGAGGTTCAGAGGGCTGGTTCAGAGGGTGGATGTGGGGTTCAGAGGGCTGGTTCATAGGATGGATGTGGGGTTCAGAGGGCTGGTTCATAGGGTGGATGTGGGGTTCAGAGGGCTGGTTCAGAGGGTGGATGTGGGGTTCAGAGGGCTGGTTCAGAGGGTGGATGTGGGGGTTCAGAGGGTGGATGTGGGGTTCAGAGGGCTGGTTCATAGGATGGATGTGGGGTTCAGAGGGCTGGTTCAGAGGGTGGATGTGGGGTTCAGAGGGCTGGTTCATAGGATGGATGTGGGGTTCAGAGGGCTGGTTCATAGGGTGGATGTGGGGTTCAGAGGGCTGGTTCAGAGGGTGGATGTGGGGTTCAGAGGGCTGGTTCAGAGGGTGGATGTGGGGTTCAGAGGGCTGGTTCATAGGATGGATGTGGGGTTCAGAGGGTGGATGTGGGGTTCAGAGGGTGGATGTGGGGTTCAGAGGGTGGATGTGGGGTTCAGAGGGCTGGTTCATAGGATGGATGTGGGGTTCAGAGGGCTGGTTCAGAGGGTGGATGTGGGGTTCAGAGGGCTGGTTCAGAGGGTGGATGTGGGGTTCAGAGGCCTGGTTCAGAGGGTGGATGTGGGGTTCAGAGGGCTGGTTCAGAGGGTGGATGTGGGGTTCAGAGGGCTGGTTCAGAGGGTGGATGTGGGGTTCAGAGGGCTGGTTCAGAGGGTGGATGTGGGGTTCAGAGGGCTGGTTCATAGGATGGATGTGGGGTTCAGAGGGTGGATGTGAGGTTCAGAGCGCTGGTTCAGAGGGCTGGATGTGGGGTTCAGAGCGCTGGTTCAGAGGGTGGATGTGGGGTTCAGAGGGCTGGTTCAGAGGGTGGAGGTGGGGTTCAGAGGGTGGATGTGGGGTTCAGAGGGCTGGTTCATAGGGTGGATGTGGGGTTCAGAGGGCTGGTTCAGAGGGTGGATGTGGGGTTCAGAGGGTGGATGTGGGGTTCAGAGGGCTGGCTCATAGGGTGGATGTGGGGTTCAGAGGGCTGGTTCAGAGGGTGGATGTGAGGTTCAGAGGGCTGGTTCATAGGGTGGATGTGGGGTTCAGAGGGCTGGTTCATAGGGTGGATGTGGGGTTCAGAGGGCTGGTTCAGAGGGCGGATGTGGGGTTCAGAGGGCTGGATGTGGGGTTCAGAGGGTGGATGTGGGGTTCAGAGGGCTGGTTCAGAGGGTGGATGTGGGGGTTCAGAGGGTTGGTTCAGAGGGTGGATGTGGGGGTTCAGAGGGTGGATGTGGGGTTCAGAGGGCTGGTTCAGAGGGCTGAAGGTAGCGGTATAAAGTACTTAAGTAAAATATACTTTGAAGTACTACTTAAGTTGTTTTTTGGGGGCATCTGTACTTTACTATTTATATTTTTTACAACTTCTACTCCACTATATTCCTAATGGAAATAACGTACTTTCTACTCCATACATTTTCCATGACACCCAAAAGTATTTTGAATGCTTAGCATTTTGCTTAGCAGGACAGGAAAATGGTCTAATTCAAGCACAGAGAGAATCCCTGGTTATACATCAGCCCTATGAAGAGCATCCTCTGTGCCCATCAGTGGGCTTGGTATCTCAGTCCATGTCTAATGATAACCGTCACAGTATCATCTCAGATACAAGGCTAGCTAGTTCAGCTTGGCTATCCTGTTAGCAAGCATACAGCCCAGCCAACCTAAGTTATAGCCTTCGTCCCACATTGTCTGTCGTTATGCATTACACCATTATAACAATGATATGATCATTCAGCAGATGGCTTTATCCACAGTGACAGTCATCCAGTTGAAACAGTACCAGTCAAAAGTCTGGACACACCTACTCATTACAGGGTTTTTCTTTATTTGGACTATTTTCTACATTGTAAAATAGTAGTGAAGACATCAACATTATGAAATAACACCTATGGAATCATGTAGTAACCAAAAAACCATTGAATGAGTAGGTGTGTCCAAACATTAACGGCTCCTTACCAGGCAGTCCAGTTGGGACACGGGACTCTTGCTGCCCGGCTGGCTGATGTCCCAGATCTTAACGCAGCCCTTGCCACCGGTGTAGACGTGGCGCGTGGGGTTGCTGATGGTGACGGCGCACACCACCTCGCCGTGGCTCAGCGTGTTGATCTGGCGAGCGTGGCGTGGGATGCCCGGGCCTATGAGAGCGTCCGGGGGAAAGGGCACCGGCTGCATCTGGCCGTCGGCGCTCACATGAAAGGAGTAGGCACTACCGTGGGGAGAAAGGGCAGTTGTTCTGAGACTAAATGAAACATGGAACCAAAATGTTGGACTTGACCTGTGACTTTCAGGCTCTCGTGATAAACAGTTTAAACAAAGAGTGGGTTTGGAGACTTACGGTTTCCCTCCAGAGATGGATGTGAGACTGGCTTGCAGGCCTGGTCTCATGTGGGAGTGAGGGTCAAACCCCGCCTGGGAAAACAGACAGCATGTTAACATGAACAAACAGTGGAAAGCCATGCAGCCAACTAGGCTAAATGTTCAAACAGGAAACGTAGCATCACTGCCTCTGTAGCGTCAAATAAGACAGGGGTACTCTAGTACTATTTCAGAAGGTCCGATCACACAAATGTCCTATGTGGCAAAACCTTATACCTCACAACCCAATGCCACCCAAAACAGTTCACAACCATCTTGTTGGCAGAGAGATAGTTTTGCAGTTTTAAGTTACATTGTTCGCAATTCTATACATGCTGCATTGGACAGAGATTTTTGTTGCCGTTTTAAAGCTAATTTCCTGCAATTCTAGGTATTTTTCCAGGTCTTATTTGCGTTTATAAACTAGGTGGTTCAGACCGTATACAACAGGTATGACAACACATGTGTTTTTACTGCTCTAATTACATTGGTAACCAGTCCATAATAGCGATAAGGCACCTCGGGGGTTTGTGATATATGGCCAATATACCGCGGCTAAGGGCTGTGTTCAGGCACTCCTCGTTGCGTCGTTCATAAGAACAGCCCAAGCCGTGGTATATTGACCACATACCACACCCTCTTGGCTCTTATTGCTTAATTAAACGATACCAGGGGTCGAAGCCTGACCTAGTTCAGTAGTACTAGTAGAGACCCGCGGTCCGTATTGAACCCGTTATGAGTAGGTGGGACACAAGGGGAATTCTCTCATTTCATACAGTGCTGTGGATTCTACATTCCTTGGCCCAGGTTTGTGGTAACGGTGTAAAAGGGGAGATGCTAATGAGAGCCTGGGAGATTCACACACACACACACACAGAAGTGTTTTGACAGAGTTGTTATTCCCCTCCCTTGTAGCACCAGACATCAAAGCAGTGGAGTTAGAAACCTTGGAGTTCGCTAACAATTTACACAGAGAGGAGAGAAATTAGTTTTTATGTATTTCTAAAGAAATATTGAAAAAGTGAACTATTGAAATAGGAAATTCATTGTAAATTGTCTGCTAGTCATATTAGCATAAGTCTTTCAGCCGACAGCCGTGTTGGCCAACTCAACGGTGGCGCTGCTGAGACATGTAATATATAGTGAGACGTGAGTCTGATGTACGTTAGCATGTGTGTGTTTGAGTGAACACCTTTTCTTTCCTCTTCCTGTGTCGTATTAGTAACTGTAGCCTGTGTCGTATTAGTAACTGTAGCCTGTGTCGTATTAGTAACTGTAGCCTGTGTCGTATTAGTAACTGTAGCCTGTGTCGTATTAGTAACTGTAGCCTGTGTCGTATTAGTAACTGTAGCCTGTGTCGTATTAGTAACTGTAGCCTGTGTCGTATTAGTAACTGTAGCCTGTGTCGTATTAGTAACTGTAGCCTGTGTCGTATTAGTAACTGTAGCCTGTGTGACTGTGTCGTATTAGTAACTGTAGCCTGTGTGACTGTTGTGTTAGTAACTGTAGCCTGTGTGACTGTTGTATTAGTAACTGTAGCCTGTGTGACTGTGTTGTATTAGTAACTGTAGCCTGTGTCGTATTAGTAACTGTAGCCTGTGTGACTGTGTCGTATTAGTAACTGTAGCCTGTGTGACTGTGTCGTATTAGTAACTGTAGCCTGTGTGCCTGTGTCGTATTAGTAACTGTAGCCTGTGTTGTATTAGTAACTGTAGCCTGTGTGACTGTGTCGTATTAGTAACTGTAGCCTGTGTGACTGTGTCGTATTAGTAACTGTAGCCTGTGTGACTGTGTCGTATTAGTAACTGTAGCCTGTGTGACTGTGTCGTATTAGTAACTGTAGCCTGTGTGACTGTTGTATTAGTAACTGTAGCCTGTGTGACTGTGTTGTATTAGTAACTGTAGCCTGTGTGACTGTGTTGTATTAGTAACTGTAGCCTGTGTGACTGTGTTGTATTAGTAACTGTAGCCTGTGTGACTGTAACTGTAGCCTGTGTGACTGTGTTGTATTAGTAACTGTAGCCTGTGTGACTGTGTTGTATTAGTAACTGTAGCCTGTGTGACTGTGTTGTATTAGTAACTGTAGCCTGTGTGACTGTGTTGTATTAGTAACTGTAGCCTGTGTGACTGTGTTGTATTAGTAACTGTAGCCTGTGTGACTGTGTTGTATTAGTAACTGTAGCCTGTGTGACTGTGTTGTATTAGTAACTGTAGCCTGTGTGACTGTGTTGTATTAGTAACTGTAGCCTGTGTGACTGTGTTGTATTAGTAACTGTAGCCTGTGTGACTGTGTTGTGTTAGTAACTGTAGCCTGTGTGACTGTGTTGTGTTAGTAACTGTAGCCTGTGTGACTGTGTTGTGTTAGTAACTGTAGCCTGTGTGACTGTGTTGTGTTAGTAACTGTAGCCTGTGTGACTGTGTTGTGTTAGTAACTGTAGCCTGTGTGACTGTGTTGTGTTAGTAACTGTAGCCTGTGTGACTGTGTTGTGTTAGTAACTGTAGCCTGTGTGACTGTGTTGTATTAGTAACTGTAGCCTGTGTGACTGTGTTGTATTAGTAACTGTAGCCTGTGTGACTGTGTTAGTAACTGTAGCCTGTGTGACTGTGTTGTATTAGTAACTGTAGCCTGTGTTGTATTAGTAACTGTAGCCTGTGTGACTGTGTTGTGTTAGTAACTGTAGCCTGTGTGACTGTGTCGTATTAGTAACTGTAGCCTGTGTGACTGTGTTGTGTTAGTAACTGGAGCCTGTGTGACTGTGTTGTATTAGTAACTGTAGCCTGTGTTGTATTAGTAACTGTAGCCTGTGTGACTGTGTTGTGTTAGTAACTGTAGCCTGTGTGACTGTGTTGTATTAGTAACTGGAGCCTGTGTGACTGTGTTGTGTTAGTAACTGGAGCCTGTGTGACTGTGTTGTGTTAGTAACTGGAGCCTGTGTGACTGTGTTGTATTAGTAACTGGAGCCTGTGTGACTGTGTTGTGTTAGTAACTGGAGCCTGTGTGACTGTGTTGTGTTAGTAACTGGAGCCTGTGTGACTGTGTTGTGTTAGTAACTGGAGCCTGTGTGACTGTGTTGTGTTAGTAACTGTAGCCTGTGTTGTATTAGTAACTGTAGCCTGTGTGACTGTGTTGTATTAGTAACTGTAGCCTGTGTGACTGTGTTGTGTTAGTAACTGTAGCCTGTGTTGTATTAGTAACTGTAGCCTGTGTGACTGTGTTGTGTTAGTAACTGTAGCCTGTGTTGTATTAGTAACTGTAGCCTGTGTGACTGTGTTGTGTTAGTAACTGGAGCCTGTGTGACTGTGTTGTGTTAGTAACTGTAGCCTGTGTTGTATTAGTAACTGTAGCCTGTGTGACTGTGTTGTATTAGTAACTGTAGCCTGTGTGACTGTGTTGTGTTAGTAACTGTAGCCTGTGTTGTATTAGTAACTGTAGCCTGTGTGACTGTGTTGTATTAGTAACTGTAGCCTGTGTGACTGTGTTGTGTTAGTAACTGTAGACTGTGTTGTGTTAGTAACTGTAGCCTGTGTGACTGTGTTGTGTTAGTAACTGTAGCCTGTGTGACTGTGTTGTGTTAGTAACTGTAGCCTGTGTTGTATTAGTAACTGTAGCCTGTGTGACTGTGTTGTGTTAGTAACTGTAGCCTGTGTTGTATTAGTAACTGGAGCCTGTGTGACTGTGTTGTATTAGTAACTGTAGCCTGTGTTGTGTTAGTAACTGTAGCCTGTGTGACTGTGTTGTATTAGTAACTGGAGCCTGTGTGACTGTGTTGTGTTAGTAACTGGAGCCTGTGTGACTGTGTTGTGTTAGTAACTGGAGCCTGTGTGACTGTGTTGTGTTAGTAACTGGAGCCTGTGTGACTGTGTTGTGTTAGTAACTGTAGCCTGTGTTGTATTAGTAACTGTAGCCTGTGTGACTGTGTTGTATTAGTAACTGTAGCCTGTGTGACTGTGTTGTGTTAGTAACTGTAGCCTGTGTTGTATTAGTAACTGTAGCCTGTGTGACTGTGTTGTGTTAGTAACTGTAGCCTGTGTTGTATTAGTAACTGTAGCCTGTGTGACTGTGTTGTATTAGTAACTGTAGCCTGTGTGACTGTGTTGTATTAGTAACTGTAGCCTGTGTGACTGTGTTGTATTAGTAACTGTAGCCTGTGTGACTGTGTTGTATTAGTAACTGTAGCCTGTGTGACTGTGTTGTATTAGTAACTGTAGCCTGTGTGACTGTGTTGTATTAGTAACTGTAGCCTGTGTGACTGTGTTGTATTAGTAACTGTAGCCTGTGTGACTGTGTTGTATTAGTAACTGTAGCCTGTGTGACTGTGTTGTATTAGTAACTGTAGCCTGTGTGACTGTGTTGTATTAGTAACTGTAGCCTGTGTGACTGTGTTGTATTAGTAACTGTAGCCTGTGTGACTGTGTTGTGTTAGTAACTGTAGCCTGTGTGACTGTGTTGTGTTAGTAACTGTAGCCTGTGTGACTGTGTTGTGTTAGTAACTGTAGCCTGTGTGACTGTGTTGTGTTAGTAACTGTAGCCTGTGTGACTGTGTTGTGTTAGTAACTGTAGCCTGTGTGACTGTGTTGTGTTAGTAACTGTAGCCTGTGTGACTGTGTTGTGTTAGTAACTGTAGCCTGTGTGACTGTGTTGTGTTAGTAACTGTAGCCTGTGTGACTGTGTTGTATTAGTAACTGTAGCCTGTGTGACTGTGTTGTATTAGTAACTGTAGCCTGTGTGACTGTGTTAGTAACTGTAGCCTGTGTGACTGTGTTGTATTAGTAACTGTAGCCTGTGTGACTGTGTTGTGTTAGTAACTGTAGCCTGTGTGACTGTGTTGTGTTAGTAACTGTAGCCTGTGTGACTGTGTTGTATTAGTAACTGTAGCCTGTGTGACTGTGTTGTGTTAGTAACTGGAGCCTGTGTGACTGTGTTGTATTAGTAACTGTAGCCTGTGTTGTATTAGTAACTGTAGCCTGTGTGACTGTGTTGTGTTAGTAACTGTAGCCTGTGTGACTGTGTTGTATTAGTAACTGGAGCCTGTGTGACTGTGTTGTGTTAGTAACTGGAGCCTGTGTGACTGTGTTGTGTTAGTAACTGGAGCCTGTGTGACTGTGTTGTATTAGTAACTGGAGCCTGTGTGACTGTGTTGTGTTAGTAACTGGAGCCTGTGTGACTGTGTTGTGTTAGTAACTGGAGCCTGTGTGACTGTGTTGTGTTAGTAACTGGAGCCTGTGTGACTGTGTTGTGTTAGTAACTGTAGCCTGTGTTGTATTAGTAACTGTAGCCTGTGTGACTGTGTTGTATTAGTAACTGTAGCCTGTGTGACTGTGTTGTGTTAGTAACTGTAGCCTGTGTTGTATTAGTAACTGTAGCCTGTGTGACTGTGTTGTGTTAGTAACTGGAGCCTGTGTGACTGTGTTGTGTTAGTAACTGGAGCCTGTGTGACTGTGTTGTGTTAGTAACTGGAGCCTGTGTGACTGTGTTGTGTTAGTAACTGTAGCCTGTGTTGTATTAGTAACTGTAGCCTGTGTGACTGTGTTTATTAGTAACTGTAGCCTGTGTGACTGTGTTGTGTTAGTAACTGTAGCCTGTGTTGTATTAGTAACTGTAGCCTGTGTGACTGTGTTGTATTAGTAACTGTAGCCTGTGTGACTGTGTTGTATTAGTAAACTGTAGCCTGTGTGACTGTGTTGTGTTAGTAACTGTAGCCTGTGTGACTGTGTTGTGTTAGTAACTGTGTTGTGTTAGCCTGTGTTAGTAACTGTAGCCTGTGTGACTGTGTTGTATTAGTAACTGTAGCCTGTGTTGTATTAGTAACTGGAGCCTGTGTGACTGTGTTGTATTAGTAACTGTAGCCTGTGTTGTGTTGTTTAGTAACTGTAGCCTGTGTGACTGTGTTGTATTAGTAACTGGAGCCTGTGTGACTGTGTTGTGTTAGTAACTGTGTGTGACTGTGTTGTGTTAGTAACTGGAGCCTGTGTGACTGTGTTGTGTTAGTAACTGGAGCCTGTGTGACTGTGTTGTGTTAGTAACTGTAGCCTGTGTTGTATTAGTAACTGTAGCCTGTGTGACTGTGTTGTATTAGTAACTGTAGCCTGTGTGACTGTGTTGTGTTAGTAACTAGCCTGTGTTGTATTAGTAACTGTAGCCTGTGTGACTGTGTTGTGTTAGTAACTGTAGCCTGTGTGACTGTTGTATTAGTAACTGTAGCCTGTGTGACTGTGTTGTGTTAGTAACTGTAGCCTGTGTGACTGTGTTGTATTAGTAACTGTAGCCTGTGTGACTGTGTTGTGTTAGTAACTGTAGCCTGTGTGACTGTGTTGTATTAGTAACTGTAGCCTGTGTGACTGTGTTGTGTTAGTAACTGTAGCCTGTGTGACTGTGTTGTATTAGTAACTGTAGCCTGTGTGACTGTGTTGTAGTAGCCTGTGTGACTGTGTTGTATTAGTAACTGTGTTGTGACTGTGTTAGTAACTGTAGCCTGTGTGACTGTGTTGTGTTAGTAACTGGAGCCTGTGTGACTGTGTTGTGTTAGTAACTGGAGCCTGTGTGACTGTGTTGTGTTAGTAACTGGAGCCTGTGTGACTGTGTTGTGTTAGTAACTGGAGCCTGTGTGACTGTGTTGTGTTAGTAACTGTAGCCTGTGTGACTGTTAGTAACTGTAGCCTGTTGTAGTAAGTAACTGTAGCCTGTGTGACTGTGTTGTGTTAGTAACTGTAGCCTGTGTGAGTAACTGTGTGTGACTGTTTAGTAACTGTAGCCTGTGTGACTGTGTTGTGTTAGTAACTGTAGCCTGTGTGACTGTGTTGTGTTAGTAACTGTAACTGTGTGTTGTGTTAGCCTGTGCCTGTGTGACTGTGTTGTGTTAGTAACTGGAGCCTGTGTGACTGTGTTGTGTTAGTAACTGGAGCCTGTGTGACTGTGTTGTGTTAGTAACTGGAGCCTGTGTGACTGTGTTGTGTTAGTAACTGGAGCCTGTGTGACTGTGTTGTGTTAGTAACTGTAGCCTGTGTTGTATTAGTAACTGTAGCCTGTGTGACTGTGTTGTATTAGTAACTGTAGCCTGTGTGACTGTGTTGTGTTAGTAACTGTAGCCTGTGTTGTGTTGTGTTAGTAACTGTGTTGTGTTAGTAACTGGAGCCTGTGTGACTGTGTTGTGTTAGTAACTGTAGCCTGTGTTGTATTAGTAACTGTAGCCTGTGTGACTGTGTTGTGTTAGTAACTGTAGCCTGTGTTGTGTAACTGTAGCCTGTGTGACTGTGTTGTAAGTAACTGTAGCCTGTGTGACTGTGTTGTGTTAGTAACTGTAGACTGTGTTGTGTTAGTAACTGTAGCCTGTGTGACTGTGTTGTGTTAGTAACTGTAGCCTGTGTGACTGTGTTGTGTTAGTAACTGTAGCCTGTGTGACTGTGTTGTGTTAGTAACTGTAGCCTGTGTGACTGTGTTGTGTTAGTAACTGTAGCCTGTGTGAGTAAGTAACTGTAGCCTGTGTGACTGTGTTGTGTTAGTAAC